>NW_015505566.1:591757-594905 GCF_001515645.1 Sinocyclocheilus grahami | reverse complement strand
TCCAAATCTGTTCTGATAAAGAAACAAACTTATCTACATCTTGGTTGACCTTAGGGTGAGCACATTTTTAACACATTTTAAGTTTTGGGTGAACTATTCCTTTAAAAATTTGGTTAAAGTGAATAAAAAATGCTGTTTGGAGCAGTCGTCATGACAGGAGTTCACGCATGATGCCTTAAAATGCGGTCGGCTGACTAGATATTGGAACACAGCTATTCGCCTTCTGTTCAGTCTATCAATATGAATTATTTTGAATATTTCCTGGTTCATTTTTTATTACAGATGAGTATTGCTCACAAGTATTACTGAAGAAGTAAATTAGATTTGGTTTTAAATTGCAAAACTTTTTTTGGGTGGGAAAGTAGTTCCGCTCGCTCTCCAGCAGGGAGGGTTTAATAAGAAGCGACGGTGGTGTTTTAATAAAGGTGCACGTGTGTGACCTCTCTCTGTGAGCTCTGAAATAATCTGCTTACCAGAGGAGAGGAGCGCACCGCATTTTACAGAGGTCAGCAGAGGTCAACGTGCCAACCAGCAGTGGGATCTATTAAACTGATCTGAAACAAAGTTACAGGGAGAACAGGGGTTCAAGAGGAGCTTCTCTTTTGAATGTTAAAGCATATTTGTGGTTGACCTTCTGTCTGTACATGGTGTGAGGGATGCGCAAAACTACATTTTTAAAAATCAATTAGTGAATGTTTGTCTGACCAACTAGTGATCTAACTTTTTGACTTTAAGGCCCATTGTCCACAAGAGTATCTATATCTATAGGCACTCCTAGTTTTTGTAAATTAAACAATAAGAGTAATAATAGTTACATAATTAAAAATAAAATAAATCAGTTTCTGGACTAGAAGTTTTAGGAGCTGAATGTTCTTCAGGGAATATTTAACTTCCAGTTTTTTAGAGCGTGGCATAATTTATAACACTGTGCCTGTGTTCACACACAATATCAATTAGATTTTTGGCTGTATGAATACACTAGTGTATGTGTATAAAAACCTACTTTGAGCTTAATTGATTAATTTACCTGACTTTTCTAGGTCTAGAAAATCGGGGTGTGGCCAATAGTCTAATATTCGGTCTGTATTTGTTATTCGAAAAATAAAAACACTATTCAAATTTGACTACGTGTTGCTTTGCTGGCAGTAAATGCAAGGAATCCGGGATAAATCCTGAAGCCCAGGCATACATGGTGCGATTTTTGCTGTCATACAAGCTAGTACGCAATTTTTTTTCCCATCGGGAGAAATCGCATGGAAATCGTTGATGCTCATATGGCCGTGGCTCGCATCGTGTGAGAGTGATTTACGGCTCGAGCGCCTCACGTGCTCACGATGATTTTTAAACATGTCAAAAAAGTTCGGGAGCTGTCGGCTTGAATTCGTGTGGTGTGCGCAGTTGAGCCGATTTGTCGATCTATCTATAGTTGACCAATCAGGAGCTCAGGAAAACGACAGAAGAAGAAAGACGATGGCAGCGCCATGGTGAATTTGGACTATTGAAAAGGAAGACAAACTCACTTCTTTTTTATTTTTTTTATTAATGCTCAAAAACAGTATACAAACAGTAATACAACCATCAACAAATAAAAAATGATAGACAATGACAAGAAAAGAAAAGAAAAAGGGGGTGGTTAATACATTACAAACTGAAAAAAACTAACAATTTGAGACTGACATGTCATTAAAGATAAGAAAAGATTTATAAACACAAAGTTTTAAAAGCTTTTTTGTTCTTCGACAATTGGATCAATGAAAGGTATTGCTCATATTCTTTCATGAAAACGAGAGAGGTCTCGCTGAACTTTGGCAGAAGCAGCGAGTGCTGTATAATGTCATGCAGTGTGTACCATGAGTCGTCCGAGATGATATTTTACAGCGGATCGCTCAAGAGCTACAGTTATCAGGTGAGATGTAGCACGTATAGGTAGCTGCTTTTTGTTAGCTATAGCGTGTAACTAGGCTTTATAATTCACACACACACACGGGATGATCAGACATCCCAGTTTCTCGGTGCTGAAAAAGAACCTGTATGTCTCGTATCAGTATTATACAGTTATGAAAGAGAAAGAGAGAGTGAGAGTGGTTTTATTTAAATGTACTACATATAGGTTACACAGTTTATTATACACTGCCCTTCTCTCAACTCAGCTCCGTTCAATACATGTCATTACATCAGAGAACTTCATGCTATTGCTTCGGAATTCGGCAGGTCGTAAAATCGTGTCGTGTACCACTGCGTCCATGCGGTTTCCTGATAAACTCACTCGTGACGTGTGCGTGGACATACAATCCTCCGACCGTCAGAATTCTATGAAGCCAGATCAGCCTCAAAAATAATACATTTACAAAACAAAACATAACCGTGTACGGCATTGTGTACGCCTGGCTTAAGCACACAAACTAAAAGTCGCTTAGAACTAAATGCATGAGTGGCGCTGTGGAGCGCATTAACAAATTGATTGTATTTGATTACAGAATGTCATCGTCTGCCTGGCGAAGTTTGGAATTACTTTGATCAAAATGATCTTACAAAATGATCTTACAAAATGGAATTACTTTTGATCAAATTAATCTGTGAAACTGTTATGATAATATCACCACCACAATGAGAAATCACATGAAATCCAAACACCAGTGGACTGAGGAAACACAGCTGTCCATCACTGCAGAAGCGCAGCTGTACTCAAGGGAGAGAGGTTTAAGAACAGCAAACACACAGCGCTGTAAGAAGCTCTGCTTAGCACACCGTTATCTTTGTGTCTCTGGAACGTCTTTGCGGTACACTTTCTAAGTGTTATCAGACTGAGGAATCAACTTTCATGTGGATATTATTGTTTTTCTCAACATTAACATGATGTGAGACAAAATAAACACGATAAACACAGGCCGACTCGAGTTTATGTACTGTACTGTAATTGGCATGGTCAGGTTTATTTTTTCCCAATTGCTCTGCTTGAGCTTGAATACTTTTGTTCTTTATATATATATATATATATATATATATATGAGCAATATCACTCGAGTACGAGAGAGATATCGGCTCTATATCAGCATGGCTGTGATTAGGCCAGAGGCAATCACAGCTGCTGATATAGAGCCGGTATCGCTCTCGTACTCGAGTGATATTGCGTTTATACAACAGTTCG
>NW_015505566.1:589072-589670 GCF_001515645.1 Sinocyclocheilus grahami | reverse complement strand
GGAATTACTTTTGATCAAATTAATCTGTTAAACTATTATGATAATATCACCACCACAATGAGAAATCACATGAAATCCAAACACCAGTGGACTGAGGAAACACAGCTGTCCATCACTGCAGAAGCGCAGCTGTACTCAAGGGAGAGAGGTTTAAGAACAGCAAACACACAGCGCTGTAAGAAGCTCTGCTTAGCACACCGTTATCTTTGTGTCTCTGGAACGTCTTTGCGGTACACTTTCTAAGTGTTATCAGACTGAGGAATCAACTTTCATGTGGATATTATTGTTTTTCTCAACATTAACATGATGTGAGACAAAATAAACACGATAAACACAGGCCGACTCGAGTTTATGTACTGTACTGTAATTGGCATGGTCAGGTTTATTTTTTCCCAATTGCTCTGCTTGAGCTTGAATACTTTTGTTCTTTATATATATATATATATATATATATATATGAGCAATATCACTCGAGTACGAGAGAGATATCGGCTCTATATCAGCATGGCTGTGATTAGGCCAGAGGCAATCACAGCTGCTGATATAGAGCCGGTATCGCTCTCGTACTCGAGTGATATTGCGTTTATACAACAGTTCG
>NW_015505566.1:584588-586077 GCF_001515645.1 Sinocyclocheilus grahami | reverse complement strand
TCAAAAACAGTATACAAACAGTAATACAACCATCAACAAATAAAAGTGATAAACAATGCCAACAAAATAAATTAAAAGAAAAAGGGGGTGGTTAATACATTACAAACTGAAAAAAACTAACAATTTGAGACTGACATGTCATTAAAGATAAGAAAAGATTTATAAACACAAAGTTTTAAAAGCTTTTTTGTTCTTCGACAATTGGATCAATGAAAGGTATTGCTCATATTCTTTCATGAAAACGAGAGAGGTCTCGCTGAACTTTGGCAGAAGCAGCGAGCGCTGTATAATGTCATGCAGTGTGTACCATGAGTCGTCCGAGATGATATTTTACAGCGGATCGCTCAAGAGCTACAGTTATCAGGTGAGATGTAGCACGTATAGGTAGCTGCTTTTTGTTAGCTATAGCGTGTAACTAGGCTTTATAATTCACACACACACACGGGATGATCAGACATCCCAGTTTCTCGGTGCTGAAAAAGAACCTGTATGTCTCGTATCAGTATTATACAGTTATGAAAGAGAAAGAGAGAGTGAGAGTGGTTTTATTTAAATGTACTACATATAGGTTACACAGTTTATTATACACTGCCCTTCTCTCAACTCAGCTCCGTTCAATACATGTCATTACATCAGAGAACTTCATGCTATTGCTTCGGAATTCGGCAGGTCGTAAAATCGTGTCGTGTACCACTGCGTCCATGCGGTTTCCTGATAAACTCACTCGTGACGTGTGCGTGGACATACAATCCTCCGACCGTCAGAATTCTATGAAGCCAGATCAGCCTCAAAAATAATAAATTTACAAAACAAAACATAACCGTGTACGGCATTGTGTACGCCTGGCTTAAGCACACAAACTAAAAGTCGCTTAGAACTAAATGCATGAGTGGCGCTGTGGAGCGCATTAACAAGTTGATTGTATTTGATCACAGAATGTCATCGTCTGCCTGGCGAAGTTTGGAATTACTTTGATCAAAATGATCTTACAAAATGATCTTACAAAATGGAATTACTTTTGATCAAATTAATCTGTGAAACTGTTATGATAATATCACCACCACAATGAGAAATCACATGAAATCCAAACACCAGTGGACTGAGGAAACACAGCTGTCCATCACTGCATTCACGACTGCAGGTAAGCACAACTGTAGCCTGAGTGAGCCGAGAAGAGAGCTCATCTGATAGCGAAATGATCTTGAGACATATTCCTTTAAGTTTCCTCGAGGGAGAGTGGTTTAAGAAGAGAAAACACAAAGCCCTGTAATGATATTATTGTTTTTCTCAACATTAACATGATGTGAGACAAAATAAACACGATAAACACAGGCCGACTCGAGTTTATGTACTGTACTGTAATTGGCATGGTCAGGTTTATTTTTTCCCAATTGCTCTGCTTGAGCTTGAATACTTTTGTTCTTTATATATATATATATATATATATATATATGAGCAATATCACTCGAGTACGAGAGAGATATATTCT
>NW_015505566.1:577128-583968 GCF_001515645.1 Sinocyclocheilus grahami | reverse complement strand
GATACAAAATTGTGAAAGGGCGTTCCTGTAGCGATACCAGTACAATATCTCACGGGTCTCAACCAATCAGATTTGAGAACCAGAATGAACTGTTGTATAAATATATATACTGTATATATTAGGGATGTGCTTCTCATGACTCAGGCCGATACGATACGCATCTCGATGCATAGCCAACGATACGATACATTAAAGATACATATGAAGCAGCTACCGATGCGATACGATTCACCCCATTACGATACAATGCGAGTCGATTCAAGTTCAACATGCAATTCGATTCGATGCGATGGAGAAAATTTGATCACTTTTAATCCCTTGAGGCCTGTTTCATAAAACAAGTTATCCAAATAAGCCAGGCTTATTTCAGTTAGTTTGACTCCTTGTCAAATGATTTGGTTCCATAAAGCAAATTTAACATGGGCCTAGAATAGATCAAGCTTAGTCACTGTGGCACTTTATGCTGGGAAACTAACCTGGTCTAAAGTAGGTTAACTGTCAGATTAAGCTGAGTTCCTCTAACACTGACCAATAGGAACCCAATGATAATACCACTCTCTCACATACTATTATTTGACTTTTTATTTTTATTTATTTATTTTTAATTTTTTTTTGCAGTTTCTAGCCATGCAGCCTTTCTCTCTGGTTGTATTACAGCTGTACCTTTTATAGTTTACAGAACATTACAACATTACAAACTAAAATTGCTCTTTAAAGCATAAATTAAAAGTTTAAATCACTGAATTAAAAATGACTACATTTTAACTGCTATAAGAAACACACATTAACTAATTTGAGCTTAGTAATTAGTACTGTAGCCTACTAGCTTACATTTGATTCACCTATTACAATAGTCCCTTTACAGTTACTGCTATCATAAAAATACACTTTATATGTAGGTTTAAAATTCTACAAAAGACACAATTAATGTCCAACACCAAATATTTTAGCAAAATGCATATTTTACTCAGAATTATTGCGCTCCTATTCGATTGCGCTCAGTCTGTTTAGTGCGCATGCGCGCAGCAGCGTTCGTTCACTCGCCCACTCCTGTCCTGACAGCAAAATGAATATTATGTTTGCATGACTTTCATTTACAGACTAAAAATATACCTGTGACATGTCCGATATGCACTGAGAAAAACACAACGTCTCAAATGCATTAAACAGCACACATATATTCGCTGTTTGTCATGGTGGATCGATCTGATCCATGATCGACTTTAAGGGCTGCTTAAGAATAAGCGTGCACAAATTAGTGAGATTGTGTGAATTTAATTTGTCATTAATGGAACCGCTTTAGCCCCGATTGATTTGTTAGGCTATTTCAAGTCAGGTTTTGGACTTTAATCCCCGCTTTTCCTCGGGTCTCCGTGGTGTTGTGATGGGTCATATTCACGCAGCAGCAGCGGTGATGAGAGAGTGCGCTTGAGAAACAGTTTAGAGAGGAGAAATCAATCTACATATAAAATATTGGTCACAGATTATTGGTCACTTTCTAAATAATAAAAGTATAGTGCATCCACTAATAATTATGTATAAATTAATCAGTTTTTACTAATGCAAATATGTTAGAAACGATGCATCGCGATATAAATGTTAACTTTTTATGCCGATGCGCTGAGCGAATCTGGGAATCTTTCCATCCCTAATATTTATATATATATATATATATATAAAAGAATAGAAAACCTTGAGATATAACGTAACGTTGTTGTAGAAAATTTTTGTGGATGATGCCTAATCATAAGCTTGTTCAGAAATGGTGACAAAAACTTGATTATTAAAAAAATAACGTCTTTCTCGTTAAACGTCATTTAAATAAACAAATATTAGTTTTTTTATGAGCCCAAATATTCGAATACAGTATTTTTGAAAAATGCCCAACCCTAATAGATAGAAATCACACTATTGTAGTTGGGTTTTCGAAGGCAGTGGGAATCTTGGTTCTTCAAAAGGAAACAAAAAGTTAAGTTGTTTTTGAAGTTGTTTTGTCTGACATGAAAAATAAATATCTTGATTTTTCATTGTTTTGTCTTATTTTAAGTAATTGTAAGTAAACTAAAACTGAAACTAATTAAAAAAAAACAAGTTTTGTTACTTGGGAAAAAAAATTAACAGAAATAAAATATAAAAAACTTATTTCAGCTAGTTGCCTAGGCATCATTGCATCATTTTAATTTAGTTTAACTTGATGTACTAAAGTAACTAAAACTAATAAATAAAAATGAAATATATATATATATATATATATATATATATACGAAAAACAACTAAAATAACAAACTTTTACAAAAAAATTAATGAAAACTGAAAATATAAAAATAAAAACTATAATAGTACCTCAATGGTACTAGAATAACATTGCCTCCTTGCGGGCCCTGGCGCTAGTAGGTCTGAAACCCTCTGTAATATACAGCTGTTTTAGAGTCTTCGCTGCACAATATATGCAATATTTTTATGAAAAAGTATGTGTTAACTCTGTTTACAACCATATACATACAGTAGATTTGCTTCAAGTAAGACATGTTAAATTGTTACTCAAAAGTACCTAAGCATTGTTTCTGTTATCATGCTGTAGGTAACCAGGCTGGGCGACCTGCAGAGAACCTGGAATCGTCAGGACAGGAGGAACAGAGAAACGGCCTCAGGAAATCCAGCAAGGACCGAAAAACTGGGCATGAGGAGTCGTCCCCCTCTGCCACCCCCACTCAGGGAGCACCAGCCAATGAGAGGACTCACCCCGCAGGGGAACGGCCCAATGACAGCACCGATTTAACTGACAAGTGTAATGTGAAAGCGGAGGGGGAGGGCAGCTCAGGTGAGACTGACACCCCAAATGCTGCTGCTGATGCCGCTGCCAACGACCTGGATTTTGACCTTTCGAGTGACAGCGAAAGCGAGGGTAAAACAGAATTATCTGACAGTGATGGTGAAGGACGGCTGGTGGATGCTGGGAAAGCCAAACAAAGCCAATCAAAAACCGAGGAGTGTAAAAGCAAAGAGGATGGTGAGGAAGGGGACAAACAGAGGACAGAGGGGGACGACGTTCCAGAAACAGATCCCGAGGGTCTCTGTGATTTGGGCAACGGCTGTTCTGACAAGAAAGAAGTGGAAACAGAGTCTCAAAACAGCGAGCAGTCAGGCGTCACAATGGGTGAGGAGTCTTTAGATCACAGTATGGACGATGAGGAAGAGGAAGACATGGACCAGGATGACCACCTCATTTACTTGGAGGAGGTTTTGGTTCGCATCCACAGTGAGTATTACTCACGCTACGAGGCCTTCCTAAGTAAAGAGAGTCCAGAGAGTCCAGACATACGGAAGATCATTCCCGAACTGAAGGGCCGTGCGCTGGCGGGCACCACCATCATCTTCAGTGGCTTGTATCCCACCAACTACTCAATGGAGCGCACGAGGGAGTGGTACCACACCAAGGCGCTGGGTGCCAAGCTTGGCAAGACCCTGGTGCTCAATGCCAAAGACCCAAACCTCACCACCCACCTTATTGCTGCACGTGCAGGTGAGTCTCGCATGCTTCAAACACCAGTTACGAAGGGATGTTTTCAAAAGCGAGTAGTCGGTGTGTTGTTTGAACAACTAGTCGTTCTTAAAGTCCCCATGAAATCATAAAGTTTTTTGGGTGTTAGTATCAATATGTTAGTCTTAAGGTTATCTATAAGACATTGTGCCCCAAAACGGTGACAAAATTCGCATTTAGAAGATATAAGCATTCAATCAAAGCTTGCAGTTCGCCACTTCCACCAAAACGCTAAAGCGATTTATTTTGACGTCACATCGTACTTCAGCTTCTCATCAAACTTTCTGTCCAATCAAATGCTCTCTAGAACCCGAAGCGCCCGCCCCCTGCACTATAAAATAGATGCTGAAGCCGCGGCTGAAATCGGTCACTTGTCCACAGAATTAGTATGTTCTGTACAGTGAATGGCACGTAGTGCACTATATAGGGGACAGGGAACGATTCAAACAGTGTAAATATGCTTTCCATTGAGGAAAAAAAGAAATCTGGTTTGGCGCTGTGTCACGCTAACCACCGCACCGCACACACACTGTGCTCCGGTCCAGAGACACGATAACACAGAGCGGATCACATGCGCGAGTCGGCGCAGACCACAAAATGTATCGAAGCTATTTGAATTCTGCACAGAATGCTATATTTTATAGCAATGTGGATGAGATTGTGGCTGGCATACCCTGTCAAATGCGGCTTTACGGAGCTCAACGGCTCTAGCCCAAGCTGTGATATAAACGAACGCTATTGGCTATTTTAAACTGGCTGCTTGATATGTCCCGCCCTGTCTTCCTGTTTCAGTTAAAATGACGTCAACACATAGAGCAGGGTTCGTACGGTCATGAAAAACCTGGAAAGTCATGGAATTTTAAAACACCAATTTCCAGGCCTGGAAAAGTTTTGGAAAAATAAATAAACCCAGAAAGTTTTGGAAAAGTCATTGAAATCTATTTCACAAAACTCTGTATAATAGAATTGTGTTCAATCAGGTCCTGAATTTCGGTGTGGGATTGCGCATAGGCTATATCGCATAATTTTACTCATTCCCGCAGCTTTTGACTTTAAAATTATGGATATTCACACATTTATTCAATAGCCTATAGCATGTAGGTTTGATGAGTAAATAATCAAACCTACAGACTGAGTCCAGTCCACACAGACTGATCAAATCAGTCATTTGAAAACAGCGTGAATGATTCAGCTGTACGCGTCTTCTCTCTTTGACTTTCTCTTCAAACGGCTTCACATCGGCGCATCTTGAAAAACTTGTTGCATCTTTCCCAAAAAGACTCATGGCTGTATTCGATCAAAAGGGTGCTTCTACTAAATACTGAGCAAAGGGTCTGAATACTTAGGACCATGTGATATTTCAGTTTTTCTTTTTTAATAAATCTGCAAAAATGTCAACAATTCTGTGTTTTTCTGTCAATATGGGGTGCTGTGTGTACATTAATGAGGGAAAAAAATTAACTTAAATGATTTTAGCAAATGGCTGCAATATAACAAAGAGTGAAAAATGTAAGGGGGTCTGAATACTTTCCGTACACACTGTACATACAGTAGATTTGCTTCAAGTAAGACATGTTAAATTGTTACTCAAAAGTACCTAAGCATTGTTTCTGTTATCATGCTGTAGGTAA
The DNA here is from genome assembly GCF_001515645.1 of Sinocyclocheilus grahami. Classification (NCBI taxonomy): domain Eukaryota; kingdom Metazoa; phylum Chordata; class Actinopteri; order Cypriniformes; family Cyprinidae; genus Sinocyclocheilus; species Sinocyclocheilus grahami. The sequence goes on along the minus strand of NW_015505566.1, from coordinate 578,796 downwards.
CCAGGCTGGGCGACCTGCAGAGAACCTGGAATCGTCAGGACAGGAGGAACAGAGAAACGGCCTCAGGAAATCCAGCAAGGACCGAAAAACTGGGCATGAGGAGTCGTCCCCCTCTGCCACCCCCACTCAGGGAGCACCAGCCAATGAGAGGACTCACCCCGCAGGGGAACGGCCCAATGACAGCACCGATTTAACTGACAAGTGTAATGTGAAAGCGGAGGGGGAGGGCAGCTCAGGTGAGACTGACACCCCAAATGCTGCTGCTGATGCCGCTGCCAACGACCTGGATTTTGACCTTTCGAGTGACAGCGAAAGCGAGGGTAAAACAGAATTATCTGACAGTGATGGTGAAGGACGGCTGGTGGATGCTGGGAAAGCCAAACAAAGCCAATCAAAAACCGAGGAGTGTAAAAGCAAAGAGGATGGTGAGGAAGGGGACAAACAGAGGACAGAGGGGGACGACGTTCCAGAAACAGATCCCGAGGGTCTCTGTGATTTGGGCAACGGCTGTTCTGACAAGAAAGAAGTGGAAACAGAGTCTCAAAACAGTGAGCAGTCAGGCGTCACAATGGGTGAGGAGTCTTTAGATCACAGTATGGACGATGAGGAAGAGGAAGACATGGACCAGGATGACCACCTCATTTACTTGGAGGAGGTTTTGGTTCGCATCCACAGTGAGTATTACTCACGCTACGAGGCCTTCCTAAGTAAAGAGAGTCCAGAGAGTCCGGACATACGGAAGATCATTCCCGAACTGAAGGGCCGTGCGCTGGCGGGCACCACCATCATCTTCAGTGGCTTGTATCCCACCAACTACTCAATGGAGCGCACGAGGGAGTGGTACCACACCAAGGCGCTGGGTGCCAAGCTTGGCAAGACCCTGGTGCTCAATGCCAAAGACCCAAACCTCACCACCCACCTTATTGCTGCACGTGCAGGTGAGTCTCGCATGCTTCAAACACCAGTTACGAAGGGATGTTTTCAAAAGCGAGTAGTCGGTGTGTTGTTTGAACAACTAGTCGTTCTTAAAGTCCCCATGAAATCATAAAGTTTTTTGGGTGTTAGTATCAATATGTTAGTCTTAAGGTTATCTATAAGACATTGTGCCCCAAAACGGTGACAAAATTCGCATTTAGAAGATATAAGCATTCAATCAAAGCTTGCAGTTCGCCACTTCCACCAAAACGCTAAAGCGATTTATTTTGACGTCACATCGTACTTCAGCTTCTCATCAAACTTTCTGTCCAATCAAATGCTCTCTAGAACCCGAAGCGCCCGCCCCCTGCACTATAAAATAGATGCTGAAGCCGCGGCTGAAATCGGTCACTTGTCCACAGAATTAGTATGTTCTGTACAGTGAATGGCACGTAGTGCACTATATAGGGGACAGGGAACGATTCAAACAGTGTAAATATGCTTTCCATTGAGGAAAAAAAGAAATCTGGTTTGGCGCTGTGTCACGCTAACCACCGCACCGCACACACACTGTGCTCCGGTCCAGAGACACGATAACACAGAGCGGATCACATGCGCGAGTCGGCGCAGACCACAAAATGTATCGAAGCTATTTGAATTCTGCACAGAATGCTATATTTTATAGCAATGTGGATGAGATTGTGGCTGGCATACCCTGTCAAATGCGGCTTTACGGAGCTCAACGGCTCTAGC
>NW_015505566.1:576061-576657 GCF_001515645.1 Sinocyclocheilus grahami | reverse complement strand
GCTGTATGCGCTTTGACTTTCTCTTCAAACGGCTTCACATCGGCGCATCTTGTCTGCGCTACTAGAGCCGCTGCACGCTGGCACGCTGCACTTTCACTCACATTTCGGGACAGTTGACAGAATTGTCACTTGCCTAATCGGGTCATTGTTGCATCGTCAGAAAATTGTATTATTTATTTGCACGTGTTTTTAAGCCATTCGGTACTCGTGCGCTCCAGAGTCTGTGCGCAGTCACATCCAAAGTGCGCTCATGCGTATATGAGTATTGAGTTTGCTACCAAATAAGCTCAGCAGAACCCTGCACGGGCCTCAAACATATGCCCTAGTCCGGCCCTTATCCGACAGATTATCAGAATTACTGGCCGAGTCCGACTGGAGCCCGTGTCTTTTTTCTCTTTCTCTCTTCCCCAATTACACAGCTGCTGTTGTAGCCATTAAAATAGTTCAGTTTCGTTTTAATGGCAAAAGTGGTTATATATATTTTCGTTTCTTTTTTACGTTAATTTAGACATATGTTTGGAAAATGTTTTTGTTTGTTAAATTCAAGTTTTAGTTTTTTTAAAGTAACGACCAAGCGGCCAGTGGCAGACAGTGAG
>NW_015505566.1:571537-576051 GCF_001515645.1 Sinocyclocheilus grahami | reverse complement strand
ATAAGGAGGAAGCAAGCCTGATGCCTGGCCCGTGTCTGAGCTATGACGTGAAAATTGTCCCGAAGCCATAAATAAGTTGGGTCCGTTGGGCTCGGGCTGAAATGCTGGGCTCTAAAGCGCAGCTTGTTGCATTTAAGCAGCAAAAATACACACAAAATGACTCCAAAATGGCCATCCTGGCCACACAGTTAAATAAATGATAATATTCAGTGATGTGATATGTGAAATGTGGAGTAACGTCTGGCGCAGTCGCAGCTTGTACTTATTACTAAAACAAGAACGCAAACGAGTAGCATTAATAGTCATTCATTTTAGTTAACATATGCTATAATAATTTTAACAGATTTTTATTCTTATTGTAAAATAATGGAACATTTAGGTCATGAATATAGTCTCAAAAGTCATGGAAATTTATTGGTAAAAATGTGTACGAACCTTGTAGAGTAACGCTGCGCGTTTCTAAGCATTTCAGGGGACCTTTAAGGGCGTCCTGTGGGGCTGCACATTTAATCAAAATTAAAACAAAAATTGTGATTATGGCTTAGTGTGACTGTTAAATTGCAAAAGCTGTGATTTAATTAAATAAGCAATGCGTGTTGTTGAGTGAAGCGCAGCACTGTTTTCGTTTACACATGAGCAGCTCATGATCTGTTTTCAGTGTCTGAAGGGGGCGAGGCCATGTTACGCTGCTTTAGAGAAGAGAAAGAGAAAACTAGGGGTGCACGTAAAAATCTATTCATATATTAATCGCGATTCTGTCTTCTATCGATTCTAATGGATTCACAAGTTTCAAAATCAGTGTTCTAAAGCAGCAGTCCTTAATACTGTTCCTCGCGTCCCCCTGCTCTGCATCTCTCTCTCTCTCTCTTTCTCTCTCGTTCATATTCAGCTCAGCTCCAACAATGAACTGTTCCAATTAAACACTTATTTTCACATAGCTATGATGTCACTTGCCTAATCGGGTCATTGTTGCATCGTCAGAAAATTGTATTATTTATTTGCACGTGTTTTTAAGCCATTCGGTACTCGTGCGCTCCAGAGTCTGTGCGCAGTCACATCCAAAGTGCGCTCATGCGTATATGAGTATTGAGTTTGCTACCAAATAAGCTCAGCAGAACCCTGCACGGGCCTCAAACATATGCCCTAGTCCGGCCCTTATCCGACAGATTATCAGAATTACTGGCCGAGTCCGACTGGAGCCCGTGTCTTTTTTCTCTTTCTCTCTTCCCCAATTACACAGCTGCTGTTGTAGCCATTAAAATAGTTCAGTTTCGTTTTAATGGCAAAAGGTAATATATATATTTTCGTTTCTTTTTTACGTTAATTTAGACATATGTTTGGAAAATGTTTTTGTTTGTTAAATTCAAGTTTTAGTTTTTTTAAAGTAACGACCAAGCGGCCAGTGGCAGACAGTGAGCTAATCATAGCCTATGTTTGATCAATTTAGCCTTCTCACATCATCACGACTTGCCTAAAATAAAATCTATAGACCTATATAAAATGCTTAAAAAAACAATGTTAGTTTAAATGGTTAACCTAGATAAATTTGTGCTGTTAGGCGCGTATCCAATCGTTTGTGCAGAGAAGTTAAAGTGCGCTTTGCAGGACATGGAGTCGCCAGCACGATCACTTGCATTTTTTACAATACAACCGGAGCACATGCCGCTGAGATGAGGGGCGGGACGTTTAGACGCGCACTAGAGGCAGTTTAGCCAATCACAGCACACTGACTTAGCTAACCAATCAGAGCCCATCACTTATTTCTGAGGACGGGGCTTCTTAAAAGCAGGAAATTATCAGCCCGTTTCTCAGAGAAGGGACAGAGCGGTGTGGAATAAAGGTAAATTATGTGAACATTTAAAAAAAAAAAAAATTTTTTTTTTAACAAAGCATTAACACATGTTAGACTGCACTCCATAAACACAATCAAGCCTAGAAAAAGACCAGTGAACCACCCCTTTAACAGTAGATGCTGCTCCATTTGAACTCCATCTCTGCTTTGAGTTTCGGGTTGCGTTAACACACATTTTGTAATGAGAAGCGCTTATAAGCTGACTGTTGTCAACAAAAGAGAAGCTTTATTTTTTTAAATAAGCATTTTTTTTAATTATAAAATTTAATTTTTATCAATATTTCTTATTTTAAGATTTGTATTATTATTATGCACATTTTGTAATGAGAAGCGCTTATAAGCTGACTGTTGTCAACAAAAGAGAAGCTTTATTTTTTTAAATAAGCATTTTTTAAAATTATAAAATTAAATTTTTATCAATATTTCTTATTTTAAGATTTGTATTATTATTATTATAAATAATTAATAATAGTAATATTAACCTTTTTGTAGTTATTTTTGTGATATTAATATATAATATAATAATATATCAGCATTTTTGTCCAAATTTTGCAGACCTTCAAACAAGCACAGCACTGTAATTTTTTTAATTTTTTTAACTTTTTTTTTTCCCAGCGAAACATTTTAATAGTAATTTATTTAGTTTAATATTCAATGTAATAATAATAATGATAAATATTCAAAATAACATTATTTTATTATTATTATTATTATTATTATTACATAGTCATATTGATATATAATTATAACATTTTTGGCCAAATTGTGCAACAGGGACAGCTATTATTTTTATTTTTTTCAATTCACAACCACAATTTTTATCAGGAAAAATCACAATTTTCCCCTAAACCTTTAAGCTCTAACATCCTGTAGAATTCCACTACACACCAATCAGACACGTTTCTTACTGATATATGGACATTTAATTGCAGTTATTATATGCATGGTATTCAGAAATATTTTGCACAAAACTATCACAGTCCTTTAAAAAGTTTATTGACAGGTTTGTATGCTGGTGCCACTCATATCTCTGCTCTAAGCTGTTTTTAAATGCCACCGAGCAATTAGAGCCTGACCGATATATCGTTTTGCCGATATTATCGGCCGCTATGAGCCTGTTGCCAATATATCGGTATATAATATGCCGCCGATATGAATTTTTTTTTGACAGAACATACAACTCAGATAAAATGCTTGAAATGGTGTAATTACTTAGTTTGTCCAGCAGAGCGCGTGCCATTGCTTGCTACTGGCGACCTGGATGAAACGCTTTAAAGCTTAAGTCTATGGAAAACCATTGAAACTTTGAACGGCCATATCTCCGTAATGGCGCGGAGAATCCGCACCAAATTCGGGGATTCCTTCAGCTCGAGGAACCCTCTCGAACGCGAATCGAATCGGATGTACGTCTAGAAGCCCGCTTTTGAATGAGACCACCCCCGTGTGGATAGCCCCCGGGGTCCGGGAGTTACAGGTGGTTAAATTTGCGGTCCGGCGCCGACCGATCTAGCGATCCCGGGGAATTTCCGCCATGATTCCAGTTCCAAGGGAACGGACACGTTACATTCAAAGGGCATTAAAGTACGCGAGACGTGAATTTATATTTAGGGATGCACCGAATGTTCGGCAACCGAACCGAATAAGCGAAAAGACCGAATAAATTGTACCGAACAATGATATGAAGCGATCAAATAGCAACCAGCGCAGAGTGAGAGGCAAGCACTCTTTATAATGCAGCGCACACGTCAGCAGTGTGGAAGCATTTAAACTGTTGGAGAAAGACGCAAAAATCATTACAAGCACCGACAGCGAGAGACTGTTTAGTACTGCATCGCATGTCTTCGATGAGAAGAGGAAGGGGTGATTGTTGCTGGTTACTGTATGATGATTGAAATCATGAAATGGTCTTCAACAATTAGTAAATAAACTGCAGAACGTTATGTTTTCTAATACACACGCGCATTGCTTGTATTCTGACAGCGCTGCACGAGCTCGCAGCAGATCTGCTTGTTAACCAGAGTTCAGTCCAAAGCGCAAGGAATATCTGCGCTGATACAGTCGTCTGTTGCTCAGTCACATTTTTATGAATTTTTACAAGGCATGTGACAATGTGATATGTAGCTACGACGTATTCGTAATGAGACTCATTTATAAATCTGTTATGAACAAAAATAAGCATTGAGGTCTTCCTGCGCGTTTCCGCCAAAATAAAAGTTGAGGAAAAGCAAGATCTCTTATCAACATTCATAAATGTTAGTACTGTAATTTTACTGTTGTTCTGTAAAATCAAATAAAAAGACAATAATAATATTCATTACAACAGCTCTGTTTTAATACATTTATTATAACATTCACACATCGTGTTCAAATTAGGATCTGTAATATTTTCTAATGTTTTAAAAGAAGTCTTTTCTCAGCAAGGCTGCTTTTAATTGTGCAGTTAAAAAACATGCCTGATTCAAGATGGCCAAAAATGATTATTTTGCACACTTATTCATTTTAAGTTAAATTGTGCTATGTTGGTATAGTGTCTGCTAGAATGTTAAAAATGTTCAGTGTTAAATATTTTTAAATTGTTGTTTTATAATTGATTTTTTTTTTTGAAAAGCAAGACAAAACAGTAAAAAGCACATTTTGGCTTTTTAATTTATGCAATGGTGAA
>NW_015505566.1:557231-571095 GCF_001515645.1 Sinocyclocheilus grahami | reverse complement strand
ACGTCATTATAAGTGTTTGATCACCACATTTGAGTGATCATTGCAAAAAATGTGTTATATATATATATATATATACTGTTTATGTATATACTTTATTCTATATGTAGTACCAGTCAATTGATACTTTTGACTGGTATTGTATATCGATATCGGCCTTTTTTTTTAACTCCCTAATATCGGTATCGGCCCCAAAAAACCCATATCGGTCGGGCTCTACAAGCAGTGCTTTGTGTGAGGTTGAGATTTATTATGAACCGTTTGTTAATGTGATGAGCAGATCTCATAGATGTGTTGATTAGTAATTATTTAAGCCGTATATGACTCAACTGGCTGGTGCCTTATGTATCATGAGTAGAGGAGAAGAACTTTGTCTCAACTCTCTGCTCTCAGAGAGGTCAACACAAATGATGGCCATAGTGAAATGATGAGCGCTTCAAACCATGTGGAAACCCATCACACATTTTTTTTGTGTCTCTTCAGAGCAGGTTTGTTTCTCTCTAATTGCTCGTTATCTGTAAGAGAATGGCATTGTCATTTCTCACCTGTTTGTAGCAGCACAGGATTTGGATGACACTGTTTCCTGTACGGTCCAGGTGTGACTCAGCACCTGTCAGAGATGTCTCTGGTACTATGGTGTCCTCTTTTGTGCAGCTTGACTGACTGTAGACACTCCAGACAAAACATTTCCACCAGTACCACAAGGGCGTTGCTTTATATGCACAGCACAATTTTAATTTTGCGTGTCAGTGAGGATGTCAGAATATGACATTGTCTATTGATTATATATAACAGCCAGAGTTTGCAGTACGATCTGAATCAATGACATGATACACTTTTTTTTTTTTTTTGATTCACATCCATGAATTTTTTTTAATAAATGCATAAAAAATGTAATTCATACTTACGATACTTCATACTTACTTGAACATGAACATAGTAAAAATTACTATGGGGGGTGGGGGGGGGGACTTGGCATCATATTTTATAATTGCTGTATTTCCTAAAAAATAAGTGACAGAGTTTTAAATTATTATAATGTGTTTTGAAACCGTTTTGTCTGCCAAATGGGAGTCTTTTTGTGCAACCAACATGCAATGAAACTAAATGAAGCAAGAAATGAAATCAAAGAGAAATCGAGTTGTCAAGGTCAGCAAGTTTCCTAAAATATCAGATAATATATTTATATTATATCAGATAAAATACTTTTATGACAAGGCAAATTTATTTTAATTTGTTAAATGTAATGTGGAGTGACTCCCCAAAAATGAACTTTATTTTATTTTATGAATTAAATAGAATTCTTTAATATAATAAAAAAATACCGTAAAATATATTTAAAACGTTTTTTAAAAGGTGATTAAGGTGTGTACAAAGTGTGTATTCCAAGTGTAAGAAAAACATATTATTATTTAATTTACCACATGACATTTTTAAAGTCGTTCAAAATGAAACTTTTGAAAATGATATACCATAAAAACCAACATAAATACAGGATATATATATATATATATACATATATATTAGGGCTGCACGATAAATCGCATGCTCGTGCAGCCCTAATATATATGTATACGTATATGTATATATACATACAGGGATTGAAATGAACTTTTTCACTCACCAGCCAATTTGGCTACTAAATTTTTAAGTTACCGGCCATTCATAACTTCTACTAGCCAAAAAAAAGACAGAAATACACCAACAGTTTGAGGCCGTCTACACTGGGTGTGACAAAGCGACCGTTGCAAATCATTTTGTCAGTACTAGGGGTGTGCGATATTGGCAAAAAATAATATCTCAATATTTTCTGTGATTGCGGGCTTTCACACACAGACGTTGTTCACTGACGAGCTGCGCAAAACCACGTTCATATTCGCAAACCCACGTTCAGTCAGTGAACAACGGCTCTGTGTAGTTAATGCTGCTCAATGTGAAAGCCCGCAGGTGATAGAGATTTACCGCTGATTACAGAACCGGCTTTCTGACAAGATGCGCATTAAATATCACATGCGATTTATCGTGCAGCCCTAATATATATGTATACGTATATGTATATATACATACAGGGATTGAAATGAACTTTTTCACTCACCAGCCAATTTGGCTACTAAATTTTTAAGTTACCGGCCATTCATAACTTCTACTAGTCAAAAAAAAGACAGAAATACACCAACAGTTTGAGGCCGTCTACACTGGGTGTGACAAAGCGACCGTTGCAAATCATTTTGTCAGTACTAGGGGTGTGCGATATTGGCAAAAAATAATATCTCAATATTTTCTGTGATTTTATCAATAAAGATAATTAGACGATATTTTGCTGAGTGTGTTATTGTGCTGATATCTTAAGGACTACCATGGACCGCTGACTCCTAAAGATTTTGATATTCTTCATATTCTGTGGTCAGTTCACAGCAGTGATAGAAATTAATATTTTCCAATAATTTTTAATTGACTTTATAAAGTAATTTTTTTTCTAAAAGTGTACATCATCTTTTAAGTCAAATTCTTACATTTAATCAGTCAATCATAATAAGACATTTAGGCTGTTACTAAACAAATTAAATCAGTATCAATAAAATTTATCTTTGCAGAAGTTGCATATGAAGTGGCATTTAGATGCATTTACACGTTTATGCAGCTTAGAGGGACATGGAATGCTTTAAATGGCAGTTACAAGTGCATAAATAATGTTTTGATATTTAAAACATGAAATATTGAATACTGATATTTGAAATTATATAAAAAATGAAAAGATACTTTAAATGTGAAATTAAAACCGCCAGTAGGTGGCAGTAAGTCACTGTTAATAAGTGAGTCATTGCGATTGAACCAAATCATTTAAACGGTTGATTCATTCAGGAACAAAACACCGTCATGTTGCTCAGAGACGCAAAACAGTGCTGTGGCTGTGTTTGGAATGTTTTTTGTTAGCAAAATAGCACAGAAATAGCGCAAAAACAGCCAATGTGGTGTCTAAAATGTAAGTCTCTAGATATTAACTTATTGTTTATTGAACTGTTGTATAAAATAAATATCACATTTGTAACCATGCTGATTTTTTAAGAAAAAACGGCACTCTTCGTGTGATATTGATTAACTATATGAACTGATATAAATATATACATTTTCTGCCTCCTTATCTTGAAGTATGTGATCATTGTTAATGCATATTAATAGACTGAATCATGCAGCGAAAGAGCACACTATAAAAGCGCACGCGCACTAAATCCTGTGTTGGTCTAACCAGACTTCATCACGTTGCGTATGCGTGCCTCTGTAGGTGTGTTTTGTTTAGCTTTTGCAATATACTCGATAATGTCATGATGTCTCACGAGTTCAGTATTTGCGCTAAACCTGCGCAGATTTGACCTGCATGAACTTCCCCAAGAAATGAATGAGTGAACATAATTTACGAAAAGTAACCCGCCAAACTGGCTAGTGATTTGACCGCGTTACCCGCCACAGCTGATTTTTACCCACATTTGGCGGGTTGGCCGGTGTTAATTTCAAACCCTGTATACATACATACATACATACAGATCAATGACAAATAAGACACAATAAAACTTGTATTTTAAATTTTCAAAGATTATTTTTCCGCAGATCATATAATTTATGATGCTGTATTATTTTAGCATCATACATGAGCTGCTGTTTCTCTTTAAATGTATTATGCAGAGTGTTAATAACAATAGCGGAAGCAGCAGAAGGTCGACATCAAGTCTGACACACAGAGCTTCATGAACTTTATTTATTCAAACTCAGTTGAGTTTATTGTTCCTCATCTGTGCTCATCTCGACACTCTCCACCCCCGAAGAAGCCCCCACACACACACTTTGGACGATCAAGTGCAAACGTAATTACTGTCGAGTGCTGTCTAATTGGCCACCATTAAGCATTAAGCAAACATTTCCACACTCCAATGTCACCACACTGTCGTTTTAACTGTTATCGTCTCCCCCCGTTCGTCTGTCAGCGCCCTCAGCTCTGCCAAACACCATGACCACAAGACACTTTTAATGTTGAGCAGCTAATGAGAGGAGGAGTGGAAGGAAATCCACAAAGCCAGACGGGAGAAAAAAGAAGCAGAGAGCTGCCAAACTTTCTCTCCCTGTACTGTATATTTTTTTGACAGCTTTTCACAGATCTCAGCCTTTGGTGCCAAATTATTTGTCTGGTGGCTGGCTTGTGTAATTGCGTGGATGTCCTTCCCGCTTTCTGATCTATCGTTTATACAGACACAACTTCACACATGATCAATTCAGGCAAGAGCGGCCAAACAGGACGTTCCGTAATTAAAGTCAGTAGGTGGCTGTGAGCAAATTTAATTCATGTCCTATTTGAACCGAAATGATTAGTGCTGTTTGAGAGGACAAGCATCACTTTTGCTCATGGCACTATACTTATTTAGACTACACTGGGAGAGAAGTATATATGCATATAGATATAGACAGCAGATGCAGTCAGAGCTGCGCATGCAGAACTAAACCACTGAAATTCTGTTTTAGAACTTTGTAGTTTTATAAACTTTATAAACAGATACATACAGATGTGAAAGTGTGTTGTTCTTTTATGTGTGCGTGTCTCCGTCAGGTACCGAGAAAGTTCGTCAAGCTCAGGGCTGTAAACATCTCCATGTGGTGAATCCTGATTGGTTGTGGGCCTGTTTGGAGCGCTGGGAGCGAGTCGAGGAGCGACTCTTTCCGCTCAATGAGGACTATAACAAATCACACAGGTATTTATCTCTCGCAGTCTGTCTGTCTTTCCTGCTTTTCTCATCATTTATCATTTATATTCGTGTGTGCCTTTCAGCATTAAGATTGTAAAAACAATATTCTGTTTTTTCAGTATTTTGTCGTGTCTGCTGAACGTTTCATTGTGCTTGAACTGCACTCACTGAACTGCAACACCCATGAATAGAAAATGACAAAACCTTGCCAAACAATCTTTCAGCTTGTACTGACTCCTGCAATATTAAAGAATTATTAGATTAATGAGTTACCCAAAATATCTCTCATTTTGTTCCAAATGCACATGACTTGGAACACAAAAGGAGATGCCTTGCAGGTTGTTAATAGAAATGAATTGTGACCAGGACTAGGGGTGTCGAAATTAATCGTTTCTACGATGCATCGCGATGCAGACGAGGACGATTCGGTATCAGTTCATTAATAGACCATAACCGATTATAACGTACTGACGCTTTTCTGATGTCATTTGTTGTGTACGTGCTTTGTCGCGGTAGCATACAATGGCAGAGGGAGGCGAGACACGAGTAATTTAAAAATGCACCAACTACTTTAAAAGCCGACATCTGGGCACATTTCGGCTTTTATGAACAACTTGGTAAGCAGTGCATCGTCAATGCATCGTGATATCGAATTGAAATGAATCGATGACATTATAATCGGAACCGAACCGTGAGACCAGTATAGGTTCACACCCCTAGCTAGGACTGTCATGCAAGATCTTCAGTCATTCATCATTTGATATCATTTGGCTGCAGAAGACTTTGTAGCACATAACTACACTAAATTGATATGAACTACATTTGTTACCTTTAAGGCCCGTTCACAGCAAGGATGATGCCTATAATGCTAAAGATAAAGTTTTAAACATTCTAAATTTAAAAGAATAGCACACACCACAGATAACAATTATAACACCAAGGAACGATATAATTGGAATCACAGTTTTTTTCCAGCTGATGAACGCCAATCAGAATCCACCCGACTTTAAAGAGCTCGAGCACTTGAAGTGGCAGATGACTAAACTGCCTACTTGTTAACAGAACAGTATCATCTGTTGGTGTGGACTCTAATACAGTTATTGTTATAGTTATCCGAATAATTATTGTTCTTAGTGTGAACAGACCTTTACAGGGCTTTTTATGTGCTTTATGTAACCTGTTCACTTAAGACTTTAAGTGTAATTTTTGACTGATTTAATTTAATTTAATGTAAAATGGTTTCTATCGGAGTTGTTTGAAAAATAGTCTTAAGTGGTCATAAAAATGTCACCTTGACTGTTCATGGACAAAATTGACTAACTGTAGGAAATTAATGGGAATATATATATATTTTTTTTTTGTTGGAAAAACAAAATTATGTCAGGACACAATTTGTGTATTTGCTCGTACAAATAATGGTGAAATGGAAGATTTTATACCTAAAATCTAAATGACCTAAAATTCCAAAAGAAGTGCCTAATTTTATTGTTACTATATACAGTAGGGGTGTAACGGTACACTTTTTCGTATTGAACATTTTCGGTACGGGTCTTTCGGTTCAATACGCATGTGTACCGAACAAATACAGCATTGTTTTAATCACTGCATGAGCAGAACTTCATTTTAAAGGGGTCATATGATGTTGCTAAAAAGAACATTATTTTGTGTATTTGGTGTAATGAAATGTGTTTATCCGGTTTAAGGTTCAAAAACATAATTATGGATTATAATGACTTATACTGTCTTTTTACGCATTGCGTTGCATTGCGCCGCGTAAGCATAAAACCATGTCTTTGTCTTTTGGAAGACCAAACAAAGTAGTTTCGCTTTCACAATGCATCAGACAGCGCCTTCACGGCATGTTAGCGGCGGCAACAACAATACTACAGCGAGAATAAAAGTTACGCCTTCTTTCTTTGCGTGAACATTTGGGTGGTGTTATGCAAATCTTCCCACATCGTGACGTAGACATGTGGGGGCGTGTTAGATGAACCGTTTTAGGTAGGCGTGGCTGACTTAACTTTTATAAAGAATATCTCTTTGGTTTTGAGACTTTAGTCTTTGCAACTTTACAGATCTTCTTTATGCACCAAGAGCTTGTAACGCTCCAAAGAGAAAGGAAAAACTGAAATCGCATCATATGACCCCTTTAAACTTCAAGTTTTATATATTGTTACTTTTGATAAGAAACAAAGTCTCATCTTTCAATTTATGTCCATTTTATTCAGGAAATGAAAACAATAAATGCCGTTTTGGCGCTCTTTAATGAGACCGCATATAAACGCCTCAGTGTAAATGGCAGCGCGACCATCTCTTCCTCTTCACTACTAGTTTTAACGTGAAATAAACATGAATGAACATCTCAGGCCTCATGTAATCGCTCAATCAGTGTTTCACCTGCGGAAAGACGTAAGTAAAACAGCTTGTAAACAAAATGTCACGTAGCGTTTCATTTACCTCAGGAAGTCATCAGTGTCTGATGATTTACATGTTTGCATACATTTTTTTAAGTTGAGTGTTGATTATTATGTTTACAAATAAATAGTAGTCTAATTAAATTTAAGTTTGGGCTCTGTTGTTAATTGTAACCTTATAGTAAGCCTAATGTAAAAGGGCTCACTGTAGTTTAGAGCATAAGCTTAGGTAGATTTTTATCCCTAAGAAAATTAATTATAATTGAATTTATTTAAAGAAAGAGCACTTTGTTCAGTAAACCACTGTTTAATTAAAAAAAAACATTTTTTAGTGTTTCCACTGCTGGACCGAACCATGACGTCAAAACCGAAGTACGTACCGAACCGTCATGTTTGTGTACCGTTACACCCCTAATATACAGTACTTCACCCATCCCCACCCCCTGACTGTTGGGGGGTCATTTTGAACCTGAAAAAGTAAGTGTAAAAATGACCTGTAGTTTTATAAACTTTATAAACAGATACATACAGATGTGAAAGTGTGTTGTTCTTTTATGTGTGCGTGTCTCCGTCAGGTACCGAGAAAGTTCGTCAAGCTCAGGGCTGTAAACATCTCCATGTGGTGAATCCTGATTGGTTGTGGGCCTGTTTGGAGCGCTGGGAGCGAGTCGAGGAGCGACTCTTTCCGCTCAATGAGGACTATAACAAATCACACCGGTATTTATCTCTCGCAGTCTGTCTGTCTTTCCTGCTTTTCTCATCATTTATCATTTATATTCGTGTGTGCCTTTCAGCATTAAGATTGTAAAAACAATATTCTGTTTTTTCAGTATTTTGTCGTGTCTGCTGAACGTTTCATTGTGCTTGAACTGCACTCACTGAACTGCAACACCCATGAATAGAAAATGACAAAACCTTGCCAAACAATCTTTCAGCTTGTACTGACTCCTGCAATATTAAAGAATTATTAGATTAATGAGTTACCCAAAATATCTCTCATTTTGTTCCAAATGCACATGACTTGGAACACAAAAGGAGATGCCTTGCAGGTTGTTAATAGAAATGAATTGTGACCAGGACTAGGGGTGTCGAAATTAATCGTTTCTACGATGCATCGCGATGCAGACGAGGACGATTCGGTATCAGTTCATTAATAGACCATAACCGATTATAACGTACTGACGCTTTTCTGATGTCATTTGTTGTGTACGTGCTTTGTCGCGGTAGCATACAATGGCAGAGGGAGGCGAGACACGAGTAATTTAAAAATGCACCAACTACTTTAAAAGCCGACATCTGGGCACATTTCGGCTTTTATGAACAACTTGGTAAGCAGTGCATCGTCAATGCATCGTGATATCGAATTGAAATGAATCGATGACATTATAATCGGAACCGAACCGTGAGACCAGTATAGGTTCACACCCCTAGCTAGGACTGTCATGCAAGATCTTCAGTCATTCATCATTTGATATCATTTGGCTGCAGAAGACTTTGTAGCACATAACTACACTAAATTGATATGAACTACATTTGTTACCTTTAAGGCCCGTTCACAGCAAGGATGATGCCTATAATGCTAAAGATAAAGTTTTAAACATTCTAAATTTAAAAGAATAGCACACACCACAGATAACAATTATAACACCAAGGAACGATATAATTGGAATCACAGTTTTTTTCCAGCTGATGAACGCCAATCAGAATCCACCCGACTTTAAAGAGCTCGAGCACTTGAAGTGGCAGATGACTAAACTGCCTACTTGTTAACAGAACAGTATCATCTGTTGGTGTGGACTCTAATACAGTTATTGTTATAGTTATCCGAATAATTATTGTTCTTAGTGTGAACAGACCTTTACAGGGCTTTTTATGTGCTTTATGTAACCTGTTCACTTAAGACTTTAAGTGTAATTTTTGACTGATTTAATTTAATTTAATGTAAAATGGTTTCTATCGGAGTTGTTTGAAAAATAGTCTTAAGTGGTCATAAAAATGTCACCTTGACTGTTCATGGACAAAATTGACTAACTGTAGGAAATTAATGGGAATATATATATATTTTTTTTTTGTTGGAAAAACAAAATTATGTCAGGACACAATTTGTGTATTTGCTCGTACAAATAATGGTGAAATGGAAGATTTTATACCTAAAATCTAAATGACCTAAAATTCCAAAAGAAGTGCCTAATTTTATTGTTACTATATACAGTAGGGGTGTAACGGTACACTTTTTCGTATTGAACATTTTCGGTACGGGTCTTTCGGTTCAATACGCATGTGTACCGAACAAATACAGCATTGTTTTAATCACTGCATGAGCAGAACTTCATTTTAAAGGGGTCATATGATGTTGCTAAAAAGAACATTATTTTGTGTATTTGGTGTAATGAAATGTGTTTATCCGGTTTAAGGTTCAAAAACATAATTATGGATTATAATGACTTATACTGTCTTTTTACGCATTGCGTTGCATTGCGCCGCGTAAGCATAAAACCATGTCTTTGTCTTTTGGAAGACCAAACAAAGTAGTTTCGCTTTCACAATGCATCAGACAGCGCCTTCACGGCATGTTAGCGGCGGCAACAACAATACTACAGCGAGAATAAAAGTTACGCCTTCTTTCTTTGCGTGAACATTTGGGTGGTGTTATGCAAATCTTCCCACATCGTGACGTAGACATGTGGGGGCGTGTTAGATGAACCGTTTTAGGTAGGCGTGGCTGACTTAACTTTTATAAAGAATATCTCTTTGGTTTTGAGACTTTAGTCTTTGCAACTTTACAGATCTTCTTTATGCACCAAGAGCTTGTAACACTCCAAAGAGAAAGGAAAAACTGAAATCGCATCATATGACCCCTTTAAACTTCAAGTTTTATATATTGTTACTTTTGATAAGAAACAAAGTCTCATCTTTCAATTTATGTCCATTTTATTCAGGAAATGAAAACAATAAATGCCGTTTTGGCGCTCTTTAATGAGACCGCATATAAACGCCTCAGTGTAAATGGCAGCGCGACCATCTCTTCCTCTTCACTACTAGTTTTAACGTGAAATAAACATGAATGAACATCTCAGGCCTCATGTAATCGCTCAATCAGTGTTTCACCTGCGGAAAGACGTAAGTAAAACAGCTTGTAAACAAAATGTCACGTAGCGTTTCATTTACCTCAGGAAGTCATCAGTGTCTGATGATTTACATGTTTGCATACATTTTTTTAAGTTGAGTGTTGATTATTATGTTTACAAATAAATAGTAGTCTAATTAAATTTAAGTTTGGGCTCTGTTGTTAATTGTAACCTTATAGTAAGCCTAATGTAAAAGGGCTCACTGTAGTTTAGAGCATAAGCTTAGGTAGATTTTTATCCCTAAGAAAATTAATTATAATTGAATTTATTTAAAGAAAGAGCACTTTGTTCAGTAAACCACTGTTTAATTAAAAAAAAACATTTTTTAGTGTTTCCACTGCTGGACCGAACCATGACGTCAAAACCGAAGTACGTACCGAACCGTCATGTTTGTGTACCGTTACACCCCTAATATACAGTACTTCACCCATCCCCACCCCCTGACTGTTGGGGGGTCATTTTGAACCTGAAAAAGTAAGTGTAAAAATGACCACGAACAGTCAAGGTGTGACACTTTTTTAAAAAGCTTAGGAGGGTTCATTTTTAAGATTAGAGGTTAAACAACATCTTTTTCTGTCGTCCAGGAGCAATAGTCCCGCCACGTTTCCAGACATCCCTGGGTCCGTCCCGAAGCCTCTGTTCCAGGCCCCTCCTGTTCAGCAGAAGCCCCTGCCAGTGCTGGAAATGCGGACATATGACCCCGTCACCGGCAAACTGATCCGCCGGGGTCCCCAGGCCTCCCGTCCACCCTCTTATCTGCACTCGCATGGATCGTCCATGTCAGCCAAGGGAGATCTGTCCAGTCGCAGGTACTTCATATGTCTTAATGCGTTTATGTTTCTGTATGGCGCAGTTCATACTGATGTTCATCAAATTGAGTCACTAAATGTCAGACTCCGAATCATGAATATGTCTTATGGGTCTTTTTTGCAGATTCTGCACATTACCCAACATTTTTTATTTCTTAAGAGCAAGGGAATGTAATGTTATATTATACAAGTGCATCTCAATAAATTAGAATGCCGTGGAAAAGTTCGTTTATTTCAGTAATTCAACTCAAATTGTGAAATGATTATATATTTATTAGGCGTCTGAATGAAAGTCCAGTGGGAAATGTGCCTGGTTAGTAAAAACTTCCCTGATGGCGTTTAAGCGGGCTATAGCGGTCGTATGCTGTGCTTGTCTTTTTTCTTTCCCAGCTCATATTAGACTTCTCATGCAGTCTATTTCACATTAATCTCTAAGCTCTAAATAAAATCTGCAAGAAATAAAGCATTACGCCTTGGCAGCTCTGAGATTGTGAAACAGAAATTATTAGCAAATTTCATCAGCACATTTGGCCATTGCTGTGACAAGGGAATAATAAAAACAAGCCGGTAAATGCTGATCGAATGTGAGGAAGAAAAAAACGCACCACCTGCGTCAGCATCTGATGAGGACAGAAATAAATTAGAAAAGAAATAGTTCACCTTAGGAGCAGTCATTATTTACTCATAAGTTCCTGTATGACTTGGCTCAACTGCAGTGGAATATAGAAGGAGAACTTTTGAAGAATATCCTTTTCAGTATAATCAAAGTACACGAGGACTGCAGCTGTCAGGCTCAAATGACAACAAAAAGCATCATAAAAATTCGTCTGAACAACTTTTTTTTAAACTTATGTTTTGATCTGTTACACACATGAACATATTGGTAACACTTTACAATAAGGTTCATTAATTAACATTAGTTACATGAACTAAGAATGATCAGTATTTTAACAGCATTTATTAATCTTAGTTAATGTTAATTTCAGCAGTTACTAATGCATTATTAAAATCAAAAGTTATGCTTGATAACATTAGTTAATGCACTGTGAATTAACATGAACTAACAATGAACAGTTGTGCTTTTATTCATTC
This sequence comes from Sinocyclocheilus grahami, assembly GCF_001515645.1. Classification (NCBI taxonomy): domain Eukaryota; kingdom Metazoa; phylum Chordata; class Actinopteri; order Cypriniformes; family Cyprinidae; genus Sinocyclocheilus; species Sinocyclocheilus grahami. The sequence goes on along the minus strand of NW_015505566.1, from coordinate 558,922 downwards.
ACGTTACAAATACTATAACAAATGTATTGCTCATTGTTAATTATGCATTGATTAATGTTAACTAATTGTAAAGTGTTACCTAAAAATCTTCCTTAGCCCAAACTTTTGGACTGTATACTATATTAGCTTAACCTTATGGTTTTGTAAAATGCCACCACTGATGTCTAGGCTTGCAAATCATAGAAACACACTAATATGCTTGATATACATGATAAAAAATTGAGATATACGTAGCACTGGCCCAATGTCAGCTGGCCTGCAGCTCTCTCACACTGACCCTAACCACAGCCGACCAATCTTATTGATGAGCCCTGGGTTTATAATGGCCTGAATAAACAATGGAGATGTTGGGTTTCTGTATTCTTTAATACAGAATGTAATTCTTTTTACCATTTTCATATGAATAATGCAGATCTACTGTCAGGGCTTCCATCCTGGTATTTGACAGTCACAGTAGACAAAGTAACTTCAGTTTATCAGTGTTTATAAGAGTTATTCTGTGTGGTTTGAGGCAACAGCAGAAAATCTCATTTTTTAGGTGACCGAAACAAATCCACTGAAGGTTTAGAAATGAGCTTATTAGCATAGTAATGATGCCAATGTGCTGTTTATAATCTATGTTTATAGATTCTTTATGACTCTCCCTCTTTTTTACCACTTATATTCTCTTTTCCACGCTGTTCCGTAGCCTGCATGTCAGTTGTGACACTTGAATGATTGGTGTGACGTAAAGTGGCAAAACTACTATTTTCCATTCTAATCAGCAAAAAGTTGCCTACACTCACACACTAAAAGGCCCCAATATAAGTGAAATCGAAGAATGAACAAATTAGGCCAAAAAGAAATTAATTTGGAGTTTGTTTCTGGAGTTCAAAACAGTTTGCCAAAATTAACTTTTAAGGTCTCTGTTCTAAGGATCTAACCTTTTTTGATGTGGAAATATTCTCCGGTTCATTTCTTCTGTTCAGTCTGTCGAAGTCAGACGTGAGTAGAAACATGAACATACTTAAAAAAAAAATTTAAAAACATATGTATACAGTGCACAGCATAAATGAGTACACCCGCTCTGAAACTTAACAAATTCAGCAATTACTCTTTGCTTAGAAGACATTTTATGTTTTTTTAGAGATATAATATTCCAGCAAGTCTGCTTGATCAGTTTCCAAAAAAAGAATGTTAAAATTAAAATACGATTTTCTTATCAAAGTGATAAAATGTTGTTGCAAAAATGAGTACACCCTCCTGAAAGTTACTAAATAAAAAAAATATATAGGTTTAAGGTTATTTTTGATCAACAGGTAAGTATATTGAACCAAAACTTTTAAAGACAAGTAATTTCCTGACAATTAAAAGTTTTATATAGCTCACTGACTCATACTCAGACTTAATGCTGGCAGCAGTGGAACCACTTGAGAGAGAACTGCCAGGTGACTTATTTCTTAGCATAAAAGAGGACAATGGTACAAGAGGAATACCAAATTATTGTTTTAAGTGTGAAAATATAGCAGAAGTTACACAGAAATTCAAAAACAATGGACTTGTGAAAAGGCCCCTGAAATAATCAGCTCTTCACTTTAAGCTTTCATTTAGTGATGAGTGAGTTTTTGCTAGAAAAAGAGCAGGAGAAACACTGAAGGTGTCTCAGAGCCGGCAAAAGCTGTGAAAAGAGTGACACTTTATCTCACAGAGTA
>NW_015505566.1:556165-556794 GCF_001515645.1 Sinocyclocheilus grahami | reverse complement strand
TATAATCAGAGAGGGTGTGCTCATTTATGCTGTGCGCTGTATATATATATATATATATATATATATATAAACATACACACACAGGCACACACTATATATATACTGTATATATATATACACTGTATATATATATATAAAATATAATATAAAATAGGGGTGCTCCGATTGATCGGCTACCGATCACTATCGGCCGATAATCACTCAAAAAAAACGATCTCAAGCTCATGACTCTGCCGTGAGAGGTTTGGCACGACATGCAGCGGTCTCAGTCTCTGTCCGGCGCGGGTGGGTACTCACCTTCAAATTTCTTCATTAAATAATTTCTAAAGTAATTTAAAAACCTTGTGTGAGACGTAATTTCACAAACAACGTGAGTGAATCACCACGCGCGCTCTCTCTCGCCGCGCGCTATCGCGTCAGTCTATAAGCGAGCTGCATGCTGCACAGTTGACACAGGAATTGTCACTTGCACAATCGAGGCAGTGTCACATCATACCTAAAGTTTATAAATTGCATTACTTTTTAATTCTTGCCAGTGTTTAAACATTCAGCGCTCGCGCGCTCTCCTGGAGACTGAGAGCTCATGCACACTAGCAGCACACACACATAATGCCAGGTTCAAAATCATC
>NW_015505566.1:546790-555274 GCF_001515645.1 Sinocyclocheilus grahami | reverse complement strand
AAGTTTATAAATTGCATTACTTTTTAATTCTTGCCAGTGTTTAAACATTCAGCGCTCGCGCGCTCTCCTGGAGACTGAGCGCTCATGCACACTCGCAGCACACACACATAATGCCAGGTTCACATTACTCCGTTTGCAGTGCATATGTGGTGCGTATTTTTTCCGCGCTCATGTTAACAGATTAATAAAGCGTGCACACTGGACATGGTTGAGGTCCAGCAGTGCGTTCAGGAACGGTGTGTCTGCTGCAGTGCAGAGATCGCTTCCGCACCGAGTTTATTTTTTCTACGCTGCAAGCGCTGAATTAAAGTAACAGCACATTTTTTTGCAGTAAATATGAACATGGATTGACACGAAAATGTAGTAATTACACCATAAATGCATATTATTAAAGTCTACTGTGTTTCACAGTCAACACATATGGCTTTTTTGCTAGGTTTAAAGGGAAAGAACACTTTTAGATAAAGAAGGCAATAATAGATGGCACTCGTGGAGGAAGGAAAACAAAGTTCTTTATGAACCGCAGGATTGCTTGTAATAAAGATTTCAATGCAAAAGGAAAAGCAGTAGAGCTGACTATTTCTGTCAATGGTAAGTTTGTGGTAATGTAAGAAAAGTCGTTTAAATGGTTTGCCACTTGCTTGAGCAACTTAATATATAAATCTAATGTAAATGCAAAAGTAAAAAGCATTGAATAATGTGTTGCTTATGTTTATTGTTTAAACATGTCTGTGAAAGACTGTATTACTGTACTGTGTAAAAAAAGAATTGCAATGCTGAAAAACCATTTTCAGAAAATAGGGGTGCTCCGATTGATCGGAATTCATTGTTTAAACATTGACAATATTGTTTAAGCTTTCTGTGATCGGCAATCGGTGATCGGCCTCAAAAATCCTGATCGAAGCACCTCTAATATAAAATGCTTACTGATCTAGCAGATGGAAATTTAGATAGATTTGAATTAATTTATCGCTATAATTTCTCAAGTGTCAACAGTCTCTTTCTGTTTAATGGAAATGTTGATACCTAAAACGCTGCAAAAAATTGTTTGCAAACACTTTGTCAAGAAAATGGTCTTTAACTCAAGTAAATGTGTCACATGACAGACTACATGCAGTGTTCATATTCACAGTGTTGCTCCTGTTAAATAACCATTTCTCTGTAATGTTTAAAGGTGCGTTAAATCGATTATATTACAATTAAATTATATAGCCATTATAACAAAACTAATGCAACAATGCATTTTTTTTTAATGGATGACTGCATCATGCACACATTTTATCGGTAAAAGGCCAGTTGGATGGAATCAGGCTGGAGACAGCAAATTGTTGACAACAGATCAGTGCAAAAAGTAGATGGAAACTTGGCTAGTGACAGTGCTGTATATAAATAAACGTGATGTGATTTTACTGTAGTGCCAAATTGCAGAGCTGGTGCAAACATCCATCGCTATGATCAGACACTTTCTTAACTGCTGTTTTCTCACGGCTGTCGTTTTGTTGATTATTTTGGGTAACACTTTATTTGAAGGTGTCCTTGTTACACATTACGTGTACTTACTATTATAATAACAATTAATTATGCATAATTACATGCAAGTAACCCTAAGCCAAACCCTAACCATATAGTAAGTACTAGGGATGTGCGCGACGACTAATTTGACTGACGTTTTAACGAAAGTTTTGTATCCAACTAGTCTAAAAGCAAGAAACCCCCAAAAGATGGTAAGAAGCAAAAAACCTCTGTGCGTGCGTGTAGCATATATAATAGCCTATATTTGAAATACTTAATCTATGAATCACACAATGCTGCTCTCAGCAGTGTTGGGATGTTCGCTGACAGTGAACTGATTACAAACTTTTTTTAACCCTTAAATGAAGAATGAAAAAGAACTGTGAGTATATATGGGCCTTAAAAATGAGAGATCTAGTTTTGTGTCGTACCAAGCAGGTCACAACTTTTTTTAATTTACCAGTGCATTAGACACTTGTAGTGCCAGTCCTGCTCTCACACACCTACCTGTTATTTTTAAATAAACTTGGAGAAATCAATCATCTGTTTTAGGTGTGGATTATAGTTGGATCTCATCTCTGCAGGTAGACCACCAGGAGAAGGATTGGGCATCCTATCCTGTCTCTAGTTCTCTGTTAACCGCTCACACTCCTTTCATTTGTCTTATTTCTGCCTTATCCTTGCACTCACTGTCCATGTAGGTGGCCACAAATTTTATAAAACAATCCTCTGTCCTCGGGGAGCCATTTACAAGAGTTCACAGCTAAATTTGATATTTAAACCACAGCTCTACCTGACAAACTCTCCAGACAGATACACTCGGGTCGTCTGCAAGCTGAACTAATATATGGTAATGAGCGCTCAGCCCTGCGCGGCCCGTCTGCAGCAGGCCTGATGTGTTGAATGAATAGCCAGACTGCATGAAGCCCTGTTACGACATGTCACATGTAGGCTGACAGCGAGTGCTCTCGCGCTGCTGATGAGAGGCTGTACTGGTCTCCAGGCAACAGGGCTTGTTGAATGGTTCAAGAACAGAAAATGAGAGGACACAAGCCAGTGTCAATGCAAAATCACCCATGTTTCTCTTTTGTTACTAGGTAGCAAAAGAGAAAAGAACTATGTGCCAAAAAAACATGTTTTTAGGGGAATGGGTAGACGAACGTCTAAAAACTTTGCTAATTTGAGAGCTTCCATGTTCATAGGAAAAATGGAAATGTCAGGAAAAATATTTTTATTTTTTTTGTACTTCCCGCCCCATAATCGGTGCAGAAATATATATTAAAAGGTAGTGGATTTCATACAGACTTAAACACATGACATAAATTAGGTGATGAACTATCATTGTAGGTGCGGTGTAATTTTTTTGACTATACTAAAGCATACAAATACCATATGTTTGTACATATTTAGGAAACATGCTAAGGTCACATACTTGTATCTCTGAAAAACTATGTTATAGCCAATTATTCTGTGTCAGAACGTCTGTATTTGTTTTGGTCAGTGTGACTCCGCCCCCTGCCAGTTTACTTAATAGTATTTTAACACCCGGGTTGCCAGTTGGTGGAAAACACTATGTTTTACAGCCATGGAAGCCAGCAAACAAACTAGGTCAGAGATCGCAGATTCTACTCGATCTAAAAAAAGCCTCGACATCCATCTAAAAAGCTCTATGAGCAGAGGCATATTACAAATGCGGCTAAATCTACTCATCAATTTACAGTGCAAGGCTTGTTGCTCGTTCCTGTTGCATGTTCTCAATCTGGCAACACACGTGGTTTGAGGAGGAGGGAGTAGGAGAAACGACTCTCCAATATTTTACATTTGGACTGCAGTACCCATTGCATCCATCAACTGCCAATATTACATATTACACCTTTAAAAAAAACAGCAACGGGACATTGTTATCTGATTTAGTATGAATGCTCACTGTGCTTGACAGAGCATTTAATATCTGACATAGGTGACATGACCCTGATCCAAGATCAGCTCTTTGAATGCTCTTGACAGTTTGAAGCTCCTCAAGTGGAGCAAGAAATGTAGCTAGATTTGCTTTGTGAGAATAACTCTTTTAAAAAGGTGAAGCGAAAGTTTGTCAATAAAATAACAAACAAATATATAGATAATTTATTAGTGATGAAAATGCAGTCTGTCACGACACATTAAAGAGCATCAAAATTACTTTTATTGTCTGAATTTTGTTATAAATTTTATCTAAAAACTGAGACTTAACTAAGCACTAAGCTTATATTATTTATTGCGATTAATGGATGGTAGATGAATTCTAGCACTTGGAGTCATACGGACTTCTTTAATGACGCTTCTATTAGGGATGCACCAATACCACTTTTTCCAGAACGAGGCTGATACCGATACTTTTATTTTTGGTACTTGCCGATACAGAGTACCGATACATGTATTTTCATTGCATTTGTTATTAGAAAAAAAAGTACAGAAACCAAAAGAATATGAATAATGTTACTTGGCTTGGTTAGTTTAGCAAATAGATATTTTCTTCAGTTATTTTCACATAATTTTGCCCATTAAAATGGGTTGTACAAGCTTTTGTTATTTTCACTGTTCAAATAACACTATTCAGTTTTTTTTTGCTCTGGTACTTCATCTTTAATTTAATAGCACATTAGAGCTGATCCACTGCAGCGGCTCAGTACTGTAATCACTAATGCTGTGTATCACCAGCAAAGTCACGATACGATATGTATCACGATACAGAGGCCACGATACGATACGAATCACGATACGGGACTGCACTGAATTTCACCTCAGCAGAATTTAGAGAAACAGCTGTTTATTAAACACTGCTTACTATAGTGCCATTTCTAGCTATTGGCAGAGCAGACAGCTGACCTCTGCATTATGAAGGGCCTCCATAACCGTTTTCCTGTTATAATGCAGAAAGAGCAAGCTGAGCTCAGCATGCCCCAACATTGCTTAATTTTGGTGAGTTGTGCAAAACTTTGATTCCTGATTTTGTTTTTCGGGTAACAGTCTGTAGATATAAACCCACTCTTCCAAATGCAACATGTTGAAACTTGTTGAAACTTTGAATAATTCATTGTTCGTAACCGCAAATTATCATTAACATTATTTAACTATTTATTAGGCTACATTTATAATAACAACCTTTTATAAAGTGCAACATAAAAACGGAACATCAGCCTAGCCTATAGTCTGTACAAGTGTTCGGCTGTTGTACAACTACCGGGCTGCTTAAGTGAATCGGCAAGTCCTGCTGCTTTATTTTTCGGTTTTCATGTTTCGTGCCAGGAAACCAACATGTTCACTTTGTCTGGTTTCAGCGAGGATCTTAACGGTGTGACGGTGTTGCCAGCTGCACTGAATACACGCTTCGAGGGAGTGCTCATAGCACATATAATTAAAATGTGCCTAAATATGCAACACGATATTTGGCTTAGGCACTAGATTCGTGGCCATTTTTTGAATAATGTCGTCAACTGTAAATAATAGCACATAATAGCACTATACCACATAAGAGAAGTATCGCTATAAGCACTTGCAATTAAAATCTAACATCAACCGTTTACGTTATGCGTGATTGTATGTATTTTATGGAACATTATCTGTAGACATCACAAGTACTGAAACCTAGCATTTAATTAATAATAATCAAACACACACACAATATAAATCCCTCATATGTTTAATGGACTGTCCCTCTCCCTTGCACAGTCTCCAGAAGCCCTTGAACATAGTACGGAAGCCAGTAAATTATGATAAACAATGATTATTTTTTATAGTTCATATCACACATCCTGTAACTTTCACCAGCAAAAAAAATTTTAAATTGCGGTGATGATATTGCCTAAAAATGCGATACCTTGTTAAATAATGCGATATTCGATATGCAAAACGATATTGCTTTAATTGTGTAAAATCTATTTAAGTTATATTTTAAAATATTTAAAAATGAAAATTATATAACCAATATATGTTTCACATTCTTTCTTGGAAAAGAAAGCATCACTACAGCTTCTGAAAGTGACCAGCAGTGTTTTAGCATTACATAAAAAGCAATGTCACAAATCAGAAAATGCGATTTTAACATCAGTGTGAACAAACAAACAAACAAACAAATTAATGCCACTAATTTTATATCAATGTAACTTTCCGTTTATTATTTAAAGTACACTTTAAGTACTTCTTCATATACCACAGCAAAAACTATAGCCTAAGAAAGTTCATACATGATTAAAGGCAAGTGAACAGTCAATAAAAAAAGAACAAATACACAAATTACAAGCATAGATAAAATAAACAGTAGTATTGAGGTACAGAAATGTAATAATTACATGTAAAATAACACTGCGCATAGCTCTTCTCTTCCTGTCATGTGCTGTGGCGTAAGGGTGGGGCTATCGGGGTCTGTCTCCTTTCTGCTTCCATTGTGTTAGCAACGCCCAACTTTCAACGATCCAATCAATTCCCGAAGGACGAAATCAAGCCCCGTCCTGCATTTTTTCTCATTTCAGAAGCCGTTTCACTCGTATATACGTCACAATAGGAAAAAAAGGACAATCTCAACTTCCGTTTCATGCCGACTTTAAGAAAAGTTCTTAAAGTTGAACTTTATTGACCATTATCAATTTCATGGTCATGATTATATGGTTATTTAAGCAACTCCGTTTTCTCTTTATTATTAAACCTGAATGGAAATATCCATGATGCGGAAAACTGGAGTTGAGACTTAAATTATGAAGTCACTCTTGTGTTTAGTTTCTAAATGATGTTATGACTTTTGAAATTCTGTTTATCTTCGAAATCTGACAGTAAATGTTTAGAGAGTTATTAGACCTGGACTTGCTGAAGCTGCTCTGTCAGAGATTGTCTTATTATTGGGAGATGTGAGCGTCTGTAGTACTTGCCATTGGAAAAAGCGTAACGGCTAACTTGGATCACGTGAGGCACCTCAGCCAATCATACAGTGGCCTGTGGTCTCCTTAGCATTAGCCATTATGCTTTTTTCTGCTAAAGGTTGCAGGCTTGCCTTCCTGTGGCTTTGTCTCTGTCCAGCAGGGCTCCCAGAATTCTCTGCAGTCTAGTGTCAGTCACGATCTCTCTCGTATCAGCAGGAGGAGACCGTTTGTGAAGCTTCAGCATCCCTCAGTTTCTTCACTGTGATTTTAAAGCTTGTTGTTTCACGCCACACCTTTTTGGTACTGCTGTCAAACGATTAATCGCGATTAATCGCATCCTAAAATAAAAGTTTTTGTTTACAAAATATATGTGTGTGTGCTGTGTTTATCTATTATGTATATATAAATACACACACGTTCATTATATATTTAAGAAAAAGATGTTATGTTTATATATTAAACATATTTATATATAATATAAATATGTAAATGTATATATACATTTAAATATTTTCAAAATATATAATGAATGTGTGTGTATTTATATATACATAATAGATAAACACAGCACACACACATATATTTTGTAAACAAAAACTTTTATTTTAGGATGCGATTAATCGCGATTAATCGTTTGACAGCAGTACCAAAAAGGTGTGGCGTGAAACAACAAGCTTTAAAATCACAGTGAAGAAACTGAGGGATGCTGAAGCTTCACAAACGGTCTCCTCCTGCTGATACGAGAGAGATCGTGACTGACACTAGACTGCAGAGAATTCTGGGAGCCCTGCTGGACAGAGACAAAGCCATGTATTTATATATACATAATAGATAAACACACATATATTATGTAAACAAAAACTTTTATTTTGGATGCTATTAATCACGATTAATCATTTGACAGCAGTACTTTTTAAGGTTCAGTTCCTACGGAAACAATTGAGCCGTCCACAGCTCTTAAGTTAAACGTTTGATTGGATGTTTCAAAGCATAGATATGCTGCATAAACGACTTGTTGCTAATTACCATGTTATATTCGTGTACATTCTCTACACTCTGAAAGTTTTTTTTTTCTTTTTGTCTTGCTGTTTTGTACAACCGCAGACAGTGTTTTGTCAATGCGATGACAGTAAGTTTGCTAGTGATGATTTCTGATGAACTTGACCTGACATGTTGACCTTTCCAAGATGACACTGCTGCTGAGTGTTGCAAGTCTGCATTGTGCATCTAGGTCTTCTGTTACTATGAGTATGAAATGAAACAAAAAGAGAGATTGTGTGAATCGATGTCTGCGCCCTCACCTATAACAGACTTTGTGCTTAACATGAATGCTGTATATTTGTGTAGATTTAAAAAAAAAAAAAAATTGTTAAGAGATAATTACTTTTTTTTTCTGTCTTTTTCTTCATTTGGGTCTATTTTGACCTGGGTATCAGCTGAGTCTTTACACATGGTGTTATGCAGATTTTCCCCCCACATCTGTGAATAAGTTGTCTATTTAAAAAAAAAAAATATATATATATATATATATAATTTTTTATTTTTTTCCCCTATATCTTACACTTTTTGTGACTAAATTTAGTTGATGCATGTTTATTGATGAACCATTGCAGCGTGAAGAATGAAAGTGAAAGTTTATGCAGGTAAAATGAATATATTTTGTTTAAAAACATTTATGAAATGTATATCAAAATGAATTTGTAGTTTTCATGAATTTTTGAGCAGTCATGAATTATACATTCAAAGGAATGTAATTAAATGCATTTATTTCAGTGTAGTTAATACTAGTAATTCTCAGGTTATTTGTATTTTATAAATATCATATAAATGTATATTGAAATTAAATGTATAAATGAATATAATTTCTTCCTTCATCAGTGTTTTTTTTTCAGTAGTTTTAGAAATGTGAAATTTCTTTTTTTTTCATAGAATGGGGCAGAAATGTAGTAATAACACGGTAACATTCAAAACTCTGAAATGTTCCTGCTTTCACTCATTAATGAGAAGTCATTGAGCAGATAAAATGTTTTTATTGGACAAAATAGTAACCTATGACTTACATTCTACCAGGTCAAAACAG
>NW_015505566.1:520048-546673 GCF_001515645.1 Sinocyclocheilus grahami | reverse complement strand
ACACAATACAAAAGGAAATACATTGCACAGATGCAAGCACAGTTGCTACTGGGAACCTTATATATATATATATATATATATATATATATACTGTAAATAAAGGTAAATATAATTGTATATACACTTTCCCTTTGGAAAGTTTTTTTGTTTGTTTTGTTTTTCATTTTATTTTTTTGTTTTTGAAAGAAAATTGCTCACCAAGGCTGCATTTATTTGGTAAAACAATGCAGTAAAAACAGTATTGTTGTGAAATATTATTACACTAATTTCTATTTGAATATATAGTTTAATTTATTCCTGTGATGGTAATACTGATTTTTCAGCTATTTAAGTATGTAATTTGAGTTCATGGCATTCAGTTTTTTTGCAGTTGTGGTTCTTTTCTGTGCTGCGTACAGGACAAAAACGGTCGCATTTGCGACCAAAAATATTAATTTGCGAGTGATATTTTTGTTGAGATCGCCACTGGCGACTATAGAAATGTACATGTAATGACTTAAAAAAATGTGCATGAGATGCTTTTTTTCCTGCTTGTTTTGCGATCACATCTTTTGTTAAGTTGACGTAATAACTAATAAATAATCATATTTATTATTGACGTAATAAATAATGAACCTGCTAAAAGCAGCTCCAGTTGTGCAGCATGAGAGAGATCGAAAATGACAGAGATGTGCGAATTAAAAGTGCAGAAAAACAGTGTCTATTTCGTGCACAACTTAAACAAAATACAACAGGTAAAGCTGTCAGCTGTGTGGACATTAACAATATCGTTAACAATTCTCATTTATAATCCATACTAATATGGCATAATCTATATGCTGTGTTCTGTTAATGCATGAACTTCATATTATTTGTAGCGCACTTGCTGTCCAATAATCGTAATAAGCTTTGTGCTCTGTTACCTTTTAATAAACAAAGTATCAGCTTCAAAGTTCATTACGAAATTCAAACAATACCGCTTTGGCGCTCTTTAATGTGGCATGAGCGATCGCATTAGTGCCATTCATATTTTTACTTAACCTGTTGTCTACACGATAAGAAAGAATGCAAGGAGCTAAAGACAAAATTCAACACCTCCTATATAATTGCATGTTACTAAAGAAGAAAAACAGACTGATGTGTGCAAGACTATGACAGCATTTATAGGATGCATTGAGGAGGAGCCCAAACTACACTCAATGGCCAAGTGATGCTGACACAATTTTGGTCCATGATATTGGCACAGATTCTGTGTAATAAAACAATTCTTTCTGACTGTATATAGTTCTCAAGTTGGAAAATACGTTTAGTTCCCACTTTAAGTGAACCTTAAAACCATAAACACATAACAGTATGACAGAAATGTTAAGGTGTTTTAGGTGGATCTATTTTCTTGCCCTGTTAATGTTGATTCTTTTGTTTCATTGCTGTGCTGTTGTCCTGCTTTACGTTTGTGTTGATAGTCCATGTACTGAATTGTTTACGGTGGTGTTACATGTGTAATTCATGACCAAGCCACAGTTACATTCTTCCCCCCACACAACGCTTTTAAGATTCATAAAAGCTAATTAAAAATCCTGAACAAATATCCTGAAGACATTCCCTGATGGTGAGCCAATGTAAACCTCTGCGATCAGGAGCCGCTGAATATTAATGCCGAGTCTGTTTGAAGAGGACATGTAAGAAGCTAATTACTGTGATCATATCAAAGCGCAAATTGAATTGCTGGAAATTAAGTTTCTGCCTAATAAAGATGCATTTGCCAAACAGGAAGTTCAAAAGATGCTCGAAATGGAACACTAGCTTTACTACTTACAGTAAGCTAGTGTTTTATTAAAAATTAGTAAACGAAATTGTAAAGCATTACTCCATGATAAACATTTCAAACAGCTTCATTCATATGTGACCTTAGACCACAAAAGCAGTGTTAAGTCGCTGGGGTATATTTGTAGCAATAGCCAAAAATAAATTTTATGGGTCAAAATTATCGATTTGTTCTTCAAAAATCATTAGGATATTAAGTAAAGATCATGTTCCATGAAGATATTTTGTAAATTTCCTAGCGTAAATATATCAAAACTTAATTTTTGATTAGTAATATGCATTGCTAAAAACTTTAAAGGCGATTTTCTCAGTATTTTGATTTTTTTTGCACCCTCAGATTCCAGATTTTCAAATAGTTGTGTCTTGGCTAAATATTGTCCTATCCCAAGGGTCCTGCAGAATCCTGCAGAGTTCAGCTCCAACCCTAATCAAACACCTGAACAAGCTAATCAGTGTCTTCAGGATTACTAAGGCTATAGAGTTTTTTTTTTTTTCAGGGTTGGAGCTGAACTCTGCATAAATATTGTCCTATCCCAAGGGTCCTGCAGAATCCTGCAGAGTTCAGCTCCAACCCTAATCAAACACACCTGAACAAGCTAATCAGTGTCTTCAGGATTACTAAGGCTATAGAGTTTTTTTTTTTTTCAGGGTTGGAGCTGAACTCTGCAGGACTGCAGCTCTCTAGGACCGAACTTTTCTACCCCTGTCCTATCCTAACAAACCATACATCATTGGAAAGCTGATTTATTCATATAAATATCATATGAACCTGGTTTTGTGGTCCAGGGTCACATATGTCATAGCTCACATTCCGTATTTCATTGGTGTGTCTTTCCCTGGAACTACTTTTTTTGTGTGTGGTTTTGGATGGGATAACAGATGAATGAAAAATCTTCCCTGACTTTAATTGGATAGTTCACCTAAAAATGAAATTTCTATCATTTACTCACCCTCCAGTTGTTCCAAACCTGTGTGACTGACTTTCTTCTGAGGAACATAAAGAAGGTATTTAAGAATGTTGGTAAACAAACAGTTGATGGAAGCCATAGTATGGAAAAAGAATGGCTACCATCAACAGTTCGGTTACCAACATTCTTCAAAATATCATCTTTTGTGTTCAACAGAAGAAGGAAATTCACACAGGTTTGGAACAACTTGAGGGTGAGTAAATGATGACAGAAATGCAGAAATGTAATTTTTGGGTGAGCTGTCCCTTTAAAAGGTGAGGAGTCATGAAGAGAAGACTTTTCACATATATGAAGGACAATAATGGGGGAACTGGGCGGCATCTTCCTATCGGCGTGCTGGATCAGTGTTATTGCTGTGTGATATATATTGCATTGCTTATTTATGAGCACATCTTTGCGCAGCCTTCCTCTTCTGACCTTGCTCTTCATTTAAGGTCATCTTCACGCTGGCTGGCTCTGGTTTATTAATGATTTCATCTGATCTTTAAAATTGGTCATGGGTGTGTGTTTAAAAAAGGTGTGCATGAAATTATAAACCCTGTGTGGATTATTTCTTTTATCCCAGCTTTGTTGTTGTCAGCTACACTTTCATAGCTCAAAGTGCTGCGTCAGGCTTTATATGGAACAAGTTTTTTTATTTTTTTTTTTTTATTTATTTTTTTATTTTTTTATTTTTTTACATTTGTCTTGTCTTCCGCTTTTTCTCTGAAGTGTGAAAGAGAAAGATGTGCCTCATGGCTCCCTCTTAAAATCACTGACCTAGAAACACCGCTTCAGAGCTTCTTTAACTTCTTTCTCATTTGTCGGACCTGTCTCAGTGCTTCGCTTAGCAGTTATAACATCTCCGCAGTCCATGTTAAAAATCCTGTCACTGCTGACAGTGTTCATAACAGCTGTGTTGCACTTTCCAGGTCAGATAGCTTCATTTTTTCCTGTTCACCTTCATGCTCACACACGGATGAAACTAAACCACGTCTTACCTTTAACGTAGCAGTGGCTTCAACACAGTGGCAGGGGTTTGATCACTCATAGGCACAATTTAAAATATGTGACCCTGGACCACAAAACCAGTCATAAGGGTCAAATTTTTTTTTTATTGAGATTTATACATCATTTGAATAAATCAGCTTTCCATTGATGTATGGTTTGTTAGGATAGGACAATATTTGGCCGAGATACAACTATTTGACAATCTGGAATCTGAGGGAGCAAAAAAATCAAATTATTGAGAAAATCGCCTTTAAAGTTGTCCAAATGAAGTCCTTAGCAACGCATATTACTAATGATAATACATTTTTTATATATTTACGGTAGGAAATTTACTAAATATCTTCATGGAACATGATCTTTACTGAATATCCTAATGATTTTTGGCATAAAAGAAAAATCTATAATTTTGACCCATACAATGTATTTTTGGCTATTGCTACAAATATACCCCAGCGACTTAAGACTCCAGGGTCACATATATGCTTTGAAATTGCATTCTGCACAGTTGTAAATATCCACTACCTTTTGTGCAAACAATTTGTGCTTTAAAAAAAAAAGTCTTTAGTATTTTAAAGGGGTGGTTGATTGCGATTTCACTTTTTTAACGTTAGTTAGTGTGTAATGTTGCTGTTTGAGCATAAACAATGTCTGCAAAGATACGAAGCTGAAAGTTCAATGCAAATAGAGATATTGTCTTTTAAAATTATTTAAAATAATGAATGTTTTAAAATTTTAAACATTAATTACTGTAATAAATTATTGGTGAATTTAAATGAAATGCTAAATGAAGGTATGTGATTAAAATTTATGTGTAATGTGTTTAAAACATCGTGTAGTGAAATATATTAAGAAGAATGTATGTACCCTACTGTTAAAAGTGCATTGAATTAATCAAACACATTTTTGCAATGTAAAAGTCTTTTCAAAAACTATTTCAAATGTTTGCAGTTTTAAACTTTTTATTCAAGAAACCTAAAAACAAATCAGCTTTACCATCACCGGAATAAATTACATTTTTAAATATATTCAAATATAAATGTTATTTTAAATTGGGTAATAATATTTCACAATATTACTGTATCTCTGATCAAATAAATGCAGCCTTGATGAGCATAAGAGACTTTTGTTAAAAACATTAAAAAACCTTACTGACTGCAAACTTTTGACAGGCCGTGCATTATTTTAAACTTGAATTAAAAGCAGGCTATGCACATGCTGTTGGGAGTCCTCCATATGCATTTTCCTGTATTAACATTAGCAATTAATGAATTAATTTAAATCCATAGTACACATGTTGTGCTGGGAATCAAACCCATGACCTTAGCATTGTTATGTTTTGCTAAATTAGCTATAGGGACACCTGTATGTGATCAGTAAACTGCATTTGAAAAAATAATATTGTACCTTGGTAGGGTAAAGTTTGGCAAACTACTATTTTTCAGAGCTGTATCTTGCTGGTTCAGCTGATATTTTCCTCCACACTGCTGCTTGTCAATTCAGAGAGTCATGCCATAAAGTATAAACACCTCTCAGCGGCTCTGAGGGGCACATGCAGTCTGCCGTGCTTCATGCCAGAACCAATATGTCAAGCATAAACAAGGCTTGACTCAAGAGCTCGACAGCATCCCAAGATAATGTTCATTTCTTTTATAAAAGGAAATCAAGCTTTCATACAGTATGCTGTAATGATTTCTGAAGGATCATGTGACACTGAAGACTGGAGTAATGATGCTGAAAATTCAGCTTTACGTCACAGAAATAAATTAAAATTTTAAAATATATTCAAATAGGAAAAAAAAGTTATTTTAAATTGAAAAATATTTCACAATAGTACTAAATTTATTGATTTATGGTCTCCCATTCACCGCCAAAGAAGTTTACCCAACTATGACGACTTTTGCTGCTGAGAAACCTGGAAATGTGAAAAAGGTCCATGGTGTATAATATACCTTGCAATCGTGCACAGTGGCTTTGCATGAAAATAATGCATGTTGTTCATTTAAAAGGTCATGTTTTATGGTGACGTGATTTACTAGAAGTATCCATGGTGACAGACATGACATCTAATATTGAAATGACTGGGAACATCAAGCTTTAACAAGCTCCAGCTTTATAGCAACCTTCTATTTAAGGACTTTATTTAGAACATAAATCCCTTTCAGTAAAATATCCTGACATGGAAATCCTATAAAATGTCATTCACATGAGGCTGCAGATGTAAAACCTGTTCTGTATCCTTTCCTAAGCTCATTTTCTCTCGCTTAGTCACTTATGGGTACCATTTGCCACCGTTCAATTTGTGCCCCATTGTTCTAGCAGCCTAACAGGGGTTTTGTTGAATAGCCCCCCTCACTCACCAAATATGACATCTCCGCTGAGGTGCAGGAAACCACAGCGTTATTATTCTGGGACTTTGCGAATTGGGATATTGAAGGGGTTAGTCCTTTGTTCACCAAACCCGCTGAATGGAAATAGAATAGTTTCTACATTTAGCATGGGGAGAGAGCTGTAGCAGGCTTTTAATAGATGAGAAAGCTGAGGTTGATTGAACTTAAATTACTATTCGAAAAGTCACACATTTGAGAGAGCCGTACAAATGTACTTTTAGCATGGCTGCTCGGAGGAAGTAGGAATTAAGTTGTTGAATGGCTGCTGTGGACACTGGTAGCACTAATGTTCTCCTTTCATGCATTGCAAAATAGATTTCTGTCACTCACAGTACAGTAGTTACAGGCTCTTTAAATGCGAAGAATATGTTGACCTGAATGAAAACTAATGTTAATTGTTACTCCCAAAATCACTTGGAGAAGGTGTGAATGGTTTTGTAATGGTGTAATCATCCTCAGTTCTTTTTAATTATCTCTTTATAGTCATGACTTGTCTCTGGTAGGTGTGCAAATAAACAGCGGTGACTTCCACTCAAGCTTCATTGTTACATCCATATTATGTGTAGGAGGTCAACAGTGATCTCACTTGTTGGTGAGTGTGGCTTTGGCACACAATAAATGTGCTAAGAATCCTTTATGAGCAACGCTAATTATCCATATGTCATGTTCTGCTTTTTTTCTGTCCTTTCTGTGTCTTTGACTTTAGCTAAAGTAGTAGATCATCCAAAATAATGAAGACTCTGTCATTATTTACTCACCCAAACTCTCATGAATTTGTTCCATGGAATATAAAAAGAGAAATTTTGAAGAATGTTCACGTTGCTCTTTTTCATACAACTTTCTTGCTTTCTTTATTTATCACTTTCACACAACTACCAGTTGATCCAAAGTGCTGTACAGTACAGCTAAAATAAAACAAATAAGAAACCACAAAACATCAAAACACAATATAACAAAACAATTGACATGGCTAGATAAAAGCTATTGACAAAATATGTTTTTTAAGCAGGTATTTAAATGCAGGCAAAGAGGGCGCAGCTCTAATAGAAGCTGGTAACTTGTTCCATAGTCTAGGACCAGCAACAGCGAAGGCTCGATCACCTCTGCAATGGAACCTCGATCTAGGAACAGAGAGGAGACCAAGATTACTGGTTATAAGTAGAGATTGCCTCTGAGAGATATGATAGGGCTCGATTATGCAGAGATTTAAAAAGAAAAGTTAAAATTTAAAAAATAAAAAATAATTCTAAATTTGACTGGTAACCAGTTTAGTGAAATAAGAATGGGCGAGATGTGATCGAACTTCCGTCTGCCTGTCAGCAACCTTGCAGCAGCATTTTGGACCATCTGTAAACGCATTATAGAGGACTGACTTATACCATAGTATAGTGAATTACAGTAATCTAAACGACATGAAACAAACAAGTGTGAATAATCTGTTCAAACTGTTTAACAGAGTAAAGATTTGATTTTTGATAAACGCAGCAAGGGTAAGAAACTTGATTTGACCACTGCACTAATTGTGCCCACATACGCGCAGAGCACACATAGGCTACTGTACTCCAAACGTTTTTCTAAATTAACTTAATAAAAAAACGAAATGAAATATAATCACTTTGACATTACATACAAAACAACTATTTTAATAGCTGAAACAGTAGTATATGCAGTTTTGGGAGAAGGGGGGAAAAAGACGGGCTCGGGTTGGACTCGGGCCAAGAATTCTGATGAGCTGTCAGACAAGGGCCGGGCTAAGGCCTATATTTGAGGCCCGTGCAGGGCTCTAGTGTAAAGTAGGAAGAGAGATGACCAAAGTGAAGGGCACAGTCTTCATATGACTTTAAACCAAACAAAATAATTTATTTTTAACACTAATAGATTCTGCTTTAACCATATTTGTAATTCATTTAGACTATCCAACAGAGCTCCTAAGAATTCTTGAATAAAAATACAGCTGAGTATCATCTGCATATAGGTGGAAGGACACTCCATATTTCTCAAAGATAGCACCCATTGGTAGCATAAATATAGAAAATAAAACTGGGGCAAGAATTGAGCCCTGTGGCACCCCACAAGCAAGTGGGCGTGAGGACGAACTATAATGGCCAATGGAAACACTAAAACTTCTGTTTGTTAAAAAAGATTGAAACCATTTCAACACCTTGCCCTGTAACCCAACACTGCTCTCCAACCTGGAAATCAAGAAATTGTGGTCAACCATATCAAATGCAGAGCGTAAGTCTAAAAGCACCAAAGCCACAGCATTCCCTTTATCTGTTTCTAGTAAAATGTCATTTACAACTTTTAAAAGTGCAGTTTCCTTGCTGTGTTGAGACTTAAAACCCGATTGGAATTTTTCAAAAATATTATTTGACATCAAATGGGACTGCAGCTGGGTCAACAATTTTCTCAAGAATCTTAGAAAGAAATAGCAAGTTTGATATAGGCCTAAAATGATTAAAATTCGAAGAATCAAGATTGGGCCTCTTTAATAATGGAGTTACTGTAGCTGTTTTTAGGCAGCTAAACAACCCCAGTAATTAGACTAGTATTAAAAATAGTTAAAAGATCATGTCCAACGGTATTGAAAATCTGTTTTAGAAATCTAGATGGAATGATATCTTGAGAAGATTAAGTTGATCTTAGACGTTCATCAATGCCTTTACAGGATTCAAAAGAAACGGGCTGAAAATCGCTCCACAGCATCGGACTGCTTGATCTCTCAGGTTGAACAGAGTTCCCCAAGGGCAGGCTAGACCTTAATTGAACGGTTTTCTCATTAAAAAATGTACAGAATTGTTCACACAGTAATATGGAAGCATCAGGAAAGATGTTGACAGGGGGACTGAGCACAGAATCAATAACAGAAAAGAGGGTCTTAGGTCTGTGTTTGCTCAACATTTGCACGTACGAGCTACATACGATCTTGCATACGCTTTGTTGCTCTTAGCTTTCAGAAAAAAATAATTATTACTATAAATGTTGGAGATTTTTAAGTCAACATGGAGTTATAAAAGCTTTGTTATGGATGTCTTTTAAATCCTGCACACGCACTTGTCAACGCTACAGCCTGTTGTTTTCGCAATCTTCAGTAGTTTGTTGTTGTTCTTGTTCCGTCTCTTCCGTTTCTTTTCCGACAGCGAAATAACGGTCCAATTCAGTGTGGACACTTTGTGGAACAATTGAGTGGTACGTGTACAGTATGCTCATACTGTTCTGATGACGAAATTCGGCACCTGGAGCACTTTGTGCTAATGTGGCATTTTTCGTGTGTCTGAACGTAGTTCAGTTCACAAGAGTTCACGGTGCGAGTAGAAGAAGTTCACAAGAGTTCACTGTGGTCTGCTGGACGAAAGCATACATTAAGGTCAAATGGTTTCCAGTTAAATGCTGAGGCTTTGTGCTGGATTCGTTTAGTTTGCTTCAGTGCAGCTCATTTTGCCAACGAGTCTCTGCTGTCTTTACATAGATATTTTGACTTGAAACAGTGGCTTCCCATTTCCCATGCTACTATTCACATCAACATTGGCATGCTGACTATCCTGTTGTTTTAAATAAATAAATTAGTGAGCAACCATTCAGAACATCCTAGCAACCATATAGCCCTATCGATCTCTTGGATGTGCGTCATCTGTTAGGCTTTCTCTGTGGCCGGTAAGTGGCAGAGGATTATTTTGGCATTTATTTATTCATTTATTTCCGAAGTATATATAATCTGTTTGTGTTGGTCCTGAACCATTACCATCAAAGGGAAAGAAATTCACGTAATCCTGAGTGCTGTGAATTTTGAGGTGAGGAGAAAACATGTTTTCAAATGTCATTCTGCTTCTATTAGTTCTGCAGCCCAAATATCTTTGGCATTCTTCAATGTTCAGAAAGCTTTGGATGAAAAAAAAAAAAGAAATCCCTAACTGGCTGTCTGGCAGTTATCATATTGTGATGTGAAGCTCGACATTAAAATGTCACCAGTGAACCTTTCTCATCCAGACACCTTACTATCTTGTCTAGCAGCATGCAGAGTTTGATGGGAATGTGGCCTCGCTAGAATACCACAACTCAACCGCTCAAATGTTAACTCCTGTATCAGATGACGCTGAATGTTCGGCATTCAAAGATTTATTGGCCTGCAGTTTGAAATGGTTATTTTTTGGCTTAATTTCCTCATGCCATATGGGGGGAAGAGATACGTCCAAGCCAATATGTTATTGAATCTGTTGATGTTTTCTCAGTGGGAGGCAAAGATTTGGTCAGATACACGCTTCCACACATCGGGCAGTCATTGTCCAAACAACAACTGCTGCATACACTTGTCTGATTGTATCAGTTGAGTTGTTTGCTGTGACCAGAGGATTGGCAGTTTGGGTGCTTTAGAAATATGTCCATGGTTTCCGCTGCTTCATGATGAGATCTGATACGTATTGCTGTTTCAAATTAGTGTTCAAATTAGTATGAGGTCGGCTTTGTGCGTGCGTCGCTCAGAAGTGACGAACACGAAAGCGCAGCGGAGAGATCAAAACAAAACAACGGTCACTTATTAGAAGTACAAAATGAGGATTTGTAAAGAAGAATGTCGGAGGATATCGATATAAGCCAAGAGGAGACTAAAGTAAGGAAACTTTGCTTCCTTTGCTCCTGTTAACAAACGTTGGTTTTCACGAGACTCACCGGTGCATGCGCAGCACTAAACTCATACGTCATCCGCCCGTAGCTGCTTCCGTGTATAACTGTTGGCGCAAGCTACATTAAAATGATTATTACGTTTTGAATATGGATATTTGTCTTACAAAAATGCATCGATTCGCTACAGGAGACATTTGTTCACCCCCCGAAGCTGTGTGAGACATTTTTTTTTATGGATGGGTGCTTTTTATTTAGCTTCTTTTGAACTGATGCACTGCAACACCCGCTGAGTGGCATTAAACAGCTTGAAAGATCAAACACAATTTTTAATATAACTCCGACTGGATTCGTCTGAAAGAAGAAAGTCATATACACCTAGGTTGACTTGAGGGTGAGTAATTTATGGGCTAATTTTACTTTTTTTTTTTTTGAAGACTACAAATAAAATAGCTACCAAAATAAATGTTGGTAACTGCAGTTTGATTAAAAGTTGACAAAAATGCAATGACTTTTCATCGACAAAAACTATGAAAGACTCAAATGACTAGAATGTGACTAAGACTATTAAGCATTTTTGTCTCAAGGTAAAGACTAAGACTAAATCAAAAATGCCTGTCAAAATTAACACCGTATTGAATACCAGCTTTCAGCCACAGCCGTGCATCGTCATCGTTTGGTTTTCAAGTTGAACTAGTTTGCGATAGGATCCCATAATGCACTGGCCAATGACTGGCTCTAGTCTAGAATGAGAACCGAGATCTAGAATGAGATCTCTCTGGTGCTAACATGAATCGGGCAAACTGCTGCCGACGTGTGGAACACACCGAAAAAATCTAGCCCGACAGACACTCGCAGACGACCTGATGTTGTCTGACAGCCGACTGTGGGCTTGGTGTGTCCCGGCCTTTAGTAACCATGAAGTGAACCAAGTACTGTTTGCACTAGAGTTTTCATAGGCCATATTCCCACCGGCTTTAAACCATTCAGTACAAACTACTTAATTTCATCATTTTCAAATTTTAAACCATCAGGTGGTTTGCCAACAAATAAATATGTGCTATGAGTTTCAGAGTGTATTTATTATTACATTTATTCAATCGCAGAATTAATTTGCAGTTTGATAATTGCACTAAGCCATAATTGGCATATAGCAACACCCTATCAACCTTATTAACACCTTAGCAAGCAGCCTGGTAGCCACCCACAAATCCCTGATATACAGTGGGTACGGAAAGTATTCAGACCCCCTTAAATTTTTCACTCTATGTTATATTGCAGCCATTTGCTAAAATCATTTAAGTTAATTTTTTTTCCTCATTAATGTACACACAGCACCCCATATTGACAGAAAAACACAGAATTGTTGACATTTTTGCAGATTTATTAAAAAAGAAAAACTGAAATATCACATGGTCCTAAGTATTCAGACCCTTTGCTGTGACACTCAAATATTTAACTCAGGTGCTGTCCATTTCTTCTGAGCATCCTTGAGATGGTTGTGAGATTTATGGCCACCTCTCACATTCCCTTTGGAAAATGAAAAAATCAAGCTCATATGGTTGTTTTTCTCTTTTATTCCATCATGGATTAGGATTGGTTGGCTGACAGACAGTTGTGGCTTTGAGTTTAAAACTAATCTAAGATGTGTGTGTTTGTGAACTTAAGTCACATTGTGTCGTCTCTGTGCTGCTGTGATGCAAGTCGTACCTTACTCTGAAAGCAGGAGTGAGCCGGTATATTTGTTATCTGAGAATGTGTGTGATGAAGTGTGTTTGATTGCAGTTCGAGCACCACGTTATCAGCTTCATTGCACATTTCACACCTCAGCTCTCATTGGGACCCGCCTCACTGGAGTTAAGTTAGCACCATGTTAAGTGCTAACAAGTTGAGAAATTAGAACACCGTCTTCTCTCTGTCTGCTGCCCTTTATCTCCACTCCAACTCTGCCTCTTCTCCCAAAAAATAGTTCTCCACAAGTGCTGAAAGTGAAAGCTGAGGGGCGTAAATTCACTTCACTTCAAATGAAAGATTGCTAGTAGCAAAGCTAAGTGCTGCCTTTGCCCTCTCTGCAACAAAAACCAAACAGAATCGTTTTTTCTGCATTATGCCATCAGAGTTGCACTTTTTTTTGGGGTCACTTTCAGATGTTTGAAAATGCAAATGAAGTACCTTAAACCTGGAATAACAATTGCTGGGTGTTAAAGGTCTGTATCCATATGCATGATTTCCTCCAAATATATTCACTTTCATATAATTAAACATGGTTTTATATAAATGACTCCATAAACCCATCCAGTCCAGTCGCAGCACTTAAGTTGTCAAGAATAGGGGCCGTTTTTGCAGCTGTAGGATGTATTACATTACAGGGCCATATAGGGCAGCTGTGCATAATTATAGCTGATGATAATTGTATGATTCAATACCAGTGCAAATAATAGACTTACAGATTTATACTCGCCTCAAGAGTTTTAGAGCTGCATTGCTTTAACTTTTAAGCTGGCAATAGTGAAGCATAGATATTTCAGAATTAGTCCGGTATTATGCATAAAGGTTTTTATTTTGTCATAGTTATTATTGGTATTTTATGGTTATGTCCTGGTTATTATTGGTAAATCAAAGTAAACTTCATATTATTATATACAGTGGGGCAAAAAAGTATTTAGTCAGCCACCAATTGTGCAAGTTCTCCCACTTTTATGACGTCATACTGTTCAGCCCCGCCCACTGCTGCTGATAGACTGTCTTGTATTAGCATATCTCCGCCCTCAGCCAGTTGTACGCTGTCCGCTATTTTCTCCGCGCTCAAGCAGCTGTAGCGACAGCAATGTCTCGTAAGCAATGCAGGTGTTTTGTAGTTGGATGTAAAAGTAGAATATGAGTCTTCAACATCAGAGCCACTGAGGACGCAGTGGATTAGTTTTATTTTTGACAGTAACACAGAATACACAAAAAAATGGAAGAGAGGGGCGGGGTGAGCAGTAGCTCATTATCATTTAAAGAGACATGCACCGAAACGGCTCGCTGTGAACGGAGTTGTTTTTGACATGGTAAAAAGGGTGTTGTTTTACATGACTGTTGAGGAATTTTAACCAGAGTATGGTACAGACATTTCAGGAAGACCCTAAAGAATCATACCAACTGATGTCCCCTTTAACAAAGTTAGGCAAAGTTTGCCTTAGCCATGTAATGTTGTGGGCCTGATGGATATGTTGCATAAAGCCAGCCAATCAATTCAGAACTTGCACTTGAGGGTGGCCCGCGAGTGTCTGATGTCTGAGACTGAAACCCACTCGTCATCTAGAGTGACACCAAACATTTTAACGCACCTGGAGGCCTTAATTCTGTGATCATCAGCTGACACAGAGAGTGAAATGTGTGATTGATAATTCTTCATCAGCCCATCGTCTCAGAAAACACCCATTGCTGATGCAGGTATCAATACATTAGAAATGACACCAGCTGTGAAATGCTTTCATACCAGCCTTTGCCGTTTCTTCTCTCAGAAAAACACTTCCCAGAACATGTCTTGTGTAATTTGTGGTTGTTTGAAGACTAGGCTTCTTTCCTTATTTTATTTGCTTCAATCACAGTGGTCCAGCTAGCAGTGATTTGATAATCGAGGTCTGTTTGTGTTCAGTGATTCTGAAATTTGATTTCAGCTAATAGCTTTTCTATCACAGGCCTTTCAAAAATGGATTGTACACCCACAAGTGGCTCTATTTTCTTATTTAGCAAGATGTGTCCAAAACAACATGTTTTTCTTCAGAGAAGTTTGTTGTTTTGTCTTACACTGCTAGTCGAGCCAATATTTAGGTGTGAAATTTATGACTTTAAAGGGATAGTTCACCCAAAAAAGACTTTTGTCAATAAGACTTTCATTCATCTTTGAAGCTCAAAAGAAGATATTTTTAAAGAAACCTGAGTGATTTCGGTCTCTCCATTTAAAATCGATGCGTTCAAACTTTTCAAGCTTTAAAAAGTTCATAGACAAATATTAGTCCATATGAATCCAACCGTTTAATCCAAGTCTTCTGAAGAGACATGATCACTTGAAATGATTTAATTTAGCCTTTTATTCACATAGAAACAGCACACATACATGGAGCGCATCAAATATGGTAAACAGTAACTCAAAACATGCTTTCTTGACTCACAAGAACCAGTAAGGTTTATTCACATGTGCCAAGAAAAAAACGCTTGATCTTTCATTTACCATATTTAATGTGCTTGTTTGTATGTGCATCAGTAAGTACAGCTGAGCTTCAGTTTCATTTGTTTTTCAAAAATGAATGAAGGTCTTAAGGGTTTGGATAGTAATTGATGACAGACTTGGGAGAACTATCCATTTTACATCTTTGAATACAAAATGTATGTCCTGATAATTAAATTCCACAATGCAAACACTGCAATTTTTTTACTTTACTTCATTTATTTGGTGTTCATTTTGGACACTGGTTTCCCTAAATGAATTAGCCATGAACAAATCCTCCTGCTTCTTTATGAACCTAAAGTGAGATTTTGTTAACTTTGTCAGCCCAATTGTCACTTTGCAAATTCTGTCACCAGTGACCTTTTTTTAGTAGAAGAAGAGTAGTTTACAAGAGCTTTGATGCATGTCTCAGTAAATGAAGCCCAGTGTCTTTCTCTTCTTTGGTCTCACTGCATAAGTTGAGTCTGTCTCACAGTACTGGTCTTCAACGCTGGCCACACGTCACATTGCATTACGATGTAAAGGGCTCAGCAAATGCTACGGTCCTCTCCGGCACTGTTTGCTTTTGTTAGTCAGTTCAGCAGTCATCTCAGTCTTGCTTCAAATGTCTTCCTTCATTTCTGCCACTCTGAGATGCTGTTATGAAACAAGTAATTATTTTTTATGATTTGTATGTTTGTATATTTATTAGGGCTGTCAATCGATTCAAATTGTTAATATAATTAATTACACAAAGTGGCGATGAATTAATCACATATTAATAAAAAATTTAGAGAAATTACCCACAAAAGATAATTTAAAGCCGATATTGTGTTACATGAGAAAAGCATGAAATAGAGATTACAAAAAGTAACTTTTTAGAAAGAAATTTACATTATTTGTGTTAAAAATAAAAATAAAAACATTTTCCATAACTAATTAATTAGATTAAGGTGTTAAATCGACAACCCTAATATTTAAATGAATATTTCTTTAGTTCTATCTTATTGCACGGCCACTTTGGATGGCAAAAATGTCCTTTTGATTTTGGCTGACAGCATCAGGATGACTTGGGTCAGGCCGCTCTGTGGACCAGAGCAAATTGTCACTCAGGTCAATGTGTAGCTCTATAATAATCATCATCGTCGTCATCAGCAGTGCCGTCATGTCTTCTCAAGCCAAAGCTCTGCTGTTTCTAATTGAAAAACCTGCAGGAATGAAATTATCTTGCTGCTTGAATGAAAATGCTTATTTGAGTCATATATTCCAAGACGTAGGCTAGAATCTGTGATTGCGATTTACAGTAAATATCCACACCGGTGCGATGACTGACTGCCACACATACTCTTCAGAACATTAGATTCATCCGCGCTGCAGCCGTGCCGACTCACAACCCACGCAAGCTAGATAATTCCGCACACAGCTGCAATTCCAGGTTTTCAAACAGAGATGGCGACAAAGAGGCAAAACTTATGGACTGCAGCTTTAAGTGAAAGAATACATTACTTATGCTGTGATTTGTATAGACATACATATTGATTTTATTTGTGCGGGTCTTAAAGATCTTTAAAATGTAACTTTAAAAGCTCTGCAAGTAACTACTCTACTGGTAAGTAACAGACTGAAATTAATTATTTTATTTATACACTGAAAATTCATTCACAAATATTAATATACAGACTTGCCATGTGAAGATGCACTATGCTAAGTTCTATTGAATTAGACACACTCGTGTTCTTTTAGTTATGCTGTGAACAAAGCTGTTAGGCTTTTAGTAGAAATGTGACTGAAATCGAAAACCTGACGGTTTGAATGTTTGTAGTGCTGCTTCAGATCTTGCTGAAGATCTAGAGGTCTTTAGGCCGCTGTCTCTGTAGGCTGTACTGAAGCTCTCCATTTATCCCACAGATGCTCACAGCATTCACAGAAGACACAGCTTGAGCTTGTGGCTTCAAAGAGAATGATTTTTTTGGGGGGAGATTTTATTGTAAGATGTAGGAGCCCTAAAATATTTCACATGGAGTTCTGAACTTACACTTAAAAACAGTGTAGCCGCTTTTGGCGTTCTTTTTCCCTCTATTGCTGAGACTTCACTGTTGCCACGAATGACTCAGATCGCCCCAATACTATTGGCTTGGCTCAATCATTTTCCCTATTGCAGCCAACCCTCCAGTTCACAGTGTAAAACCAGACATTTGTTCAAACAAAAGAGAGAATTTGTAACCCTGACTGTGAGTCCAGGCTCACTATCCTTAGTCTTGTCTCTCCAGCTAATTGCACCAGATAAACACACTCTATGCCCAGAAGATTTATGTAACATCCTTTATTTCTTCACACTTCCAGACTTCACCTCATATATTTCCGATTCCAGGCCACTGAATGGGTACAAAGGTTGTCTGTACTCTCAGTGTGCGCAGTGTACTTTTTATCGACCTTGTCTCGCTGTGAGCGTTCTTTCCCACTGCAAACTCTGATGAAATAATTGACAACCTCCTCTGCTCTTTTCTATTGGCAATATTGCAATAAATATGCTGTGGTTTGGCTGGATATGCTGATTGCTAAAATCCATGCATGAAGCACATGAAAAAGCATGCACTTGTTTATATAGTATATAAGTGTTTATTATAGTGCTTTCAAAATGTAATGTAAACCCCAGTTTAGGAATATAACATTATAATTGCAATAATAATTATGACCAAAATATCCACAAATATCTGTTGTTTAATCTGTTTTTTCTAAGTGATTTACACTGACTAGCATGTAACTTTTGTTCACTTGTGTATTTACTTAATTTTGTGTGGTTGTAAGTTATGTTACATAATGTAATACTATGTTTATGTCCTGTATGTGAACATTGTCATGTATCGGATGAGTTTGAGTTGGTTAACCCAGTAGCAAATCACTTCAGTTTATCAGTGTTCATTTACTGTTTAACTCTCACTCAAGCAGGTATCATGGGTCAATGCAAGACTATGATGTGATTTGTTTGAAATTATCGGATTTTTTTATAGAACTTTCTTCTTCAAAATGTTTTTAGTGCACTGTTAATATTTTGCGATAATTTTTTTGTCAACAATACGTTTAATTAAAATTGTTCTAAAATGCATTTCATGATGCACATTTTGTGTCTTATCTTTATGATTGATTACATCAGTAAATCCTTCCTTAACAACCATTTTCAAAACTACCTTAATATCAAATATCAACATAAAAACAGTTTTTAAAATATAAAAGCTAAAAAACCTGAAGAGAAATATCCAGGGAAAAAAACAATTAACTGACAGTGCTAATCAACTAGTCAGTTGTTATATGACCATCTTCAATTCAGTTTAACATTTGAATGCACTTTTTTTTCGTGCTGATTTGTTGATCATTGGATTTGAATTTAAGGGGACAGACATTATCTTAGTTTGGTCGTGTTGAAATAAATGATGGCTATAAGCCCCATATTACATTTCGTAGATCTCTATGTAGCAGGAGCTCCATAATTTTCTCTCTCCTGAGACTTTCAAGCTTTGGGCATTCATCTTTTACAGTGAGAAACTGCTGTGTGGAGTCAGAGGAACCTTCTGAGATTTTACAAAATCTGTGCTGTATATTTCACTGAAGCTGTAATGAATAATGCATCTGTGTGGTGATGGGCCGTACTGTAAGGCAGCTTGACTGCAGCCTTGAGGTGACTTTTAAAATTTGGGGTTGGGGAACTTTACATAGCATCACTTAATTCATGCAATATCTTATAGGTTATGAATAATATAATGTGTCCAAATGCTTTTTCCTCCTCGGTGGCCCTTTGTGACACTCTCCCAGTCGGCCTTCGTGTTTTCACCCAGACAGTTGCCATATTATGGAAAGTTCCAAATTAGTGGGGGTTGACTGTTATTTGGACACAAGGCTTTGGCTGGCAAATCTGCATGGCCTCCCATCTTACACTTTGCACCGCATTATTTTAAGCCTTTATGCCCTCGTGCGCTGGGCAAAAAAATTTCTTCTCTAATTTGTTTTCCTCAAGATATGTGCATATGGAAATAAGGGTAGTCATGTGCAAGTTTTCACCTGTAGTTTTGGAAATTTTGAAGTCGTGCTCCCATACCAGACAACCTTGTGAGTCTCATCCAGACCTTATTCAGAGTCAAACTCAACTGGACCGGAAGAATTTTAATGATGACGCAGTACAAAAATGTGCTTACAAACTGGTCTAATGCTTTGTCATATTTGACAAGCTTTCATGGCACTTGCACAAGCATAGACACAACTGTGGGGGAACCATAAAGAATGTGGTGTTTATTTTGAAGCACCCATTTGTTTTAAGCACCTGATTCACTAAACCAATACGCAAATCATTATGGGAAAATTAACTTGTTAATTTTTGCAATCAATGTGGACAGTTAACAAGTAAAAAAATTCACTTCTTTTTATTGGCTAGCGTTATATGCACACACTAATTAGGCACCCCTCATCCCACCGCTCTCCTCCAGTCCCACCAAACATGCTTTTCCCATCCTTGTGTACCCAATGAAGGGGGTTTGGTACTGTTGTTGCAGTACTGTTGTCACCATACTGATCCCCACCTATCCATGTCATGCTCCAACCTGCCCTCAATTCTGAACAAAAGCCTGAGATTCTTGCACTCCTCCACCTGGGGAAGCAGCTCACCCAAAGTGGGCAGTCCACCTTTTACAGTGAGAACCATGGCCTCAGATTTTGAGGTGTTGGCCCTCTTTCCCACCACTTAAAACTCAGTCACAAACCACCCAAGCGTTGAAGGTCACAGCTCAACAGCTCAACATGGTGCAAATGGCTATTTTTTACTTCACTTTTTACCATATTGCTTTGTCATGGCCATATCCGAGCACTGCCTTTGAGTATGATGTTGGTCTTTGAGTATGAACCTCCCAAGTAAGCACTGAAGGTCACAGCCCAACAGCTCAACATATTTCATATTTTTACTTCCTTTTTACCACAGTGCTTTGTCATGGCCACATCCAAGCAGAGCCGTTGAGTATGCCTTGGTTGAGTTGCTTCCCCAAGCTTGGTTGTTGGATGGTCACGTTATGTTGCGTATTTATGATTACAATTGTTAATTCTTGACAGGAAGAGAAAATTAACCCAGCACTCAAGAATTAAACCTGGATTTCCTTCACAAACACCACAGCTCAACACTCATTCATTCTCCTGCCGCTTTTCCGAGACTGGGTCGTGGTGGCAGCAGGCTAAATAGAGCCACCAACATGTCCTTTTCCCTGGCAACTTCTTCCAGCTCATCCTGGGGTATCCCAAGGTGTTCCCAGGCCAGTCAAAACATGTTGTTCATCCAGCGCATCCTGGGTCTGCTCTGGGGTCTCTTCCCAGTTTTACATTGCCACAACACCTCCACAGGGAGGCATCCTGACCAGGTGCCTGAAACACCTCAGCTGGCTCCTTTTGACAGCGAGCAGTTGTTGTCCCAGTCTCTCCCAGATGTCAGAGCTTTGCACCCTGAGTCTTAGCCCAGACACCCTGTGGAGAAGACACCCTGGCCACTTGTACCAGAAATCTTGTTCTTTTGGTCACTACCCAAAGCTCATGACCATAGATGAGGGTTGAAACATACATTCGAATGGTGAATTGAGAGCTTCGCCCTCAGTCTCAGCTCCTCCACACTTCACCATGGTGGTCCGGTACAACAACCTTACTGTTGTCACTATACTGATCCACCTATCAATGTTGTGCTCCAACCTGACCTCAAGCCTGAGATACTTGGACTCCACCACTTGGGGAAGCAACTCCTCCTTTTACAGCTGAGAATCATGGCATCCGATTTAGAGGTGTTGACCTCATCCCCACTACTTCACACTCAGCCACCAACTGACCCTTCACAACGACCCGCCCCCCTTCGTTACTAGAGGAAGAGATGATCGGTCACAGTAACGAGGGGGGGGGGGCGTTATCTCTTCCTCTTTACTAGTTATAGCATGAAATAAACATGAATGAACATCAGAATCTTGTTTCAACCGCGGAAAGATGCCAATACACACCATGTTTCAAGGTCAAGTCCACTAACGTTAATCTACTCTCCTGTTTGGTTGGTTTGTTGGACAGAAATGGCAGATTCGGCAATATGATTGATCAGATCGCCTGTCAATCAAACTCCCTGTGGGTCAACTGCCTAAGTAAGCGCCTAAGGTTACAGCCCGACAGCTCAACATGGTGCAAATGTATGAACTACTAGGCAATTTTATCCCTTTACTTCATTTTTACAACAGTGCTTTACCATGGCCACATCTGAGCAGGTAATTTGAGTATGACATCAGTTGAAAGCACAGCAGCGATATTCAACTTTATCGAGCTTTCTCCAGCCATGTGTCTGCATGGAGTTGTCTGTGGGTTTGTCTCGCCCATTCTCAGCTCAGTGAGGAGTCAAGCACTGATATATTTAAAAATAATAATTCAATTAAATGTCTCATCACTCTTGCTGGGTAAATGCATTACATGCTATCTGTGACTGTCTGAAGTTTAAGGCAGCTGCTTAAGCAGGCCACCAACAGCACTATGCTGGAGAGCCTTCTGTTCCCTGTACTTACATTAGTGTACATAAAAGATGCCGACTTCAAGTCCTTCTGGGAAGTTTATGCTTACAAACATGGAAGCTGTAATTATAAAGTGATTTTGTAAATGTAATGATGAAGTGACTTTTTTTGATAGAAAAATTAGTAATTTCTTCTGGCAACTTTCACCTTTTTCAATTAATAACAAGGCCACACCTTATACAAAAATGAAGAGCTTTATCTATTTTACCCTATGAACTGGCACATAGAATCACTGAAAATGTAGTTTGATTTCCAAGCCTATCACCTTGTGAAGTGTCTCAGTGTGTAGAATTTTAATAATTAAGAATGTTTCCCACTGGAAATTGACTGGTGGCATTATAATGCCAGCTTATTTTTGAGTCTGCTTTTCTATCACGAGATCATAATGGCAAACTGCTGTTCTTTCACAATTTTATCAAAGGCCAAACTCAAAGTAGAGA
Organism: Sinocyclocheilus grahami; assembly: GCF_001515645.1. Taxonomy (NCBI): domain Eukaryota; kingdom Metazoa; phylum Chordata; class Actinopteri; order Cypriniformes; family Cyprinidae; genus Sinocyclocheilus; species Sinocyclocheilus grahami. The sequence continues at coordinate 524,707 of NW_015505566.1, read as the reverse complement.
AGACATGTAATATAAGTGAGGTTTTTATCTGGACAGATCCATCTTTGATTGCACTCTTGTCAAAATCCAGTGTCTGAAAGTAAATTTTGAAGTATTAAAAATCCTCCCTTGGCGAACGGTGAGTCGCCATCACTTTCACAATATCTCTCTGCCTGTCAGTGAATTGGGGACTTTTCATTGACTTGGCAAGTCTCTGCTTTTATTGGGTGAATGACGCTGCCAAATTATGTTTTGTGACCCATACAAACTGAAAGGCTTGATTTCGTACTCTTCTTGACTTTGCTAAAATTCACAATCATTTTGAGTGATAAATGTCTGCTGTTTAGCTGACTGGCCAAAGGTTGAAGCTGCTACCACTCTGACACTGAAAACATGTTCTCGCTTTTGCTCTATTTTCTCAATTATTTACAGTTTACTCCTGTTAATGTGGACCATGGCTTGCTAGAGTTTGCTAAGTCATAAGCCAAGGTAGAAGCATGTGCATTGGAAGATTATTAGTTTGTATTTGTGTAATGAGGTTTTCTGAAAGGCTATGACCGTAATCTTTATAGACTCATGTATCTTTGTGTAATTATACAGTGATGAAACATTTTAATAAAGCATCCCCAAATATGTGGGTGCCTCTCCTTAATATGCGGGCTGTCAGCCCTGCAGCCAGTGTTTGCTTTCCAAGGTTAATTTGGGTTGGCTGTGCCCCATGTGATCAATTCAAATCTTCCATGTTATGTGTGCTTTTTTTCATGGCCAATTCAGGTTGCATGTTCGAGTCCACATGTGTTAAAACAGATTAACATTCACATTGGACCTCAGTAATGAGAAACCAATTGCCTTACCGCAATTTAGAGGGAACCACAGTGCATTTAGACTACATTTCATGCCGTGGTGGAGCCGGCAAAGCTTATTATTGTGCATCTGTATGGCACGGCTTTTGGGGAATTGTCTCTCTCTTTGCCCTTATCAGTTTCCTCGCTCATCTAATTATGCCTGTGCATTACAGCAGCACTAGGTCACTTTAGAGGTGCTGATCTATTATATTGTCCCATTTGGTCACTGTATTTTGATTTGCCTGGATGCTATTCTTGTTTTCTGTGATTGACTTGTTTATTAGTTATTAGCAAGAAGTAGGCTGTCACAATATCATATATTTTTTCCAACATGAGGTGCGGCAATAGTAACTACACACTGCATCATTGTTGTTTTGTTCAGTTTATAATGTGTGACAACCAGCATTAAGGTGCAATGTGTTGGAGTGTCAACCAGATGGTTAATGGTGCTTATTTACTACAAAGGTCTTCAACCCTGCTCCTGGAGACCCACTGTCCTGCAAAGTTTACTTTCAGCCTGCTTCAACACACCTGCCTATGATTTTTTTAAGCAGTCCTAAATACCCTGCTTAGCTGAACCAGAGATTGTCTTACTGTTAGGAGATGAGCGGGTCTGTATTACTTACTATTGGAGAAAGCGCAATGGTCAACTTGGATCACTGTACCTTAATAACCAGTCTCATTACAGCCTTGATGTCATTGAATTTGAGTCAGAGTTGTGCAACACTCAGTCGCCGTTTACGGATCCCATAGGAATGAATGAGAAGTGCCATAAGCTGAATCCCACCTGTCGCAAAAAGTCAGTGACTTCTCTTATAAAAACATTACAGCCTTGATGTCATTGAATTTGAGTCAGAGTTGTGCAACACTCAGTCGCCGTTTGCGGATCCCATAGGAATGAATGAGAAGTGCCATAAGCTGAATCCCACCTGTCGCAAAAAGTCAGTGACTTCTCTTATAAAACGGCTTTTTTTGTGGTTTAAACTCTAAAAATAGTTCAAACCAAAAGTATTGCTTAGTGTAAAACATGTTGGAGATTAGCCGATAGGCTGTCAATTCATTAAATGAGAAGCTGTTTCCTCTAAAAAGCTGTTTATTCAGCAGAGTGAAACCTCTCCTACATTGACATCCATAAAAAAAAAACGGCCTCTGGTCTCCTTTCCCACGTACTGTCAAAGCGCAAGCTGGTTGCAGGCTTGCCTTCTAGTTGCTTTGGTTGAACTCAGCAGGACAGTGAGTCTGCAGGATTGAAGACCTCTGATTTATGATATATGTGTAGCATTAACTTGGTATCAACATTTCATTTTTTAAATATCAGTTAGTCACATTTTTCAGTTGAAGTACATTGCGATGAGTCATTCAAACACAGTAGGGTCAGTGTTTAAAATGTGATTGAGTGAGATTTAAATATTTTCATTTGAATGTGCTTGACTGCAATGATATTGAATAATGTCAGTTTAGTTGACAGGCTTTTTAAATTTGTGTCAGTGGGTTAAAAATGCTAAAGCTGTTTCCTCTAAAAAGCTGTTTATTCAGCGGAGTGAAACCTCTCCTACATTGACATCCATAAAAAAAAACGGCCTCTGGTCTCCTTTCCCACGTACTGTCAAAGCGCAAGCTGGTTGCAGGCTTGCCTTCTAGTTGCTTTGGTTGAACTCAGCAGGACAGTGAGTCTGCAGGATTGAAGACCTCTGATTTATGATATATGTGTAGCATTAACTTGGTATCAACATTTCATTTTTTAAATATCAGTTAGTCACATTTTTCAGTTGAAGTACATTGCGATGAGTCATTCAAACACAGTAGGGTCAGTGTTTAAAATGTGATTGAGTGAGATTTAAATATTTTCATTTGAATGTGCTTGACTGCAATGATATTGAATAATGTCAGTTTAGTTGACAGGCTTTTTAAATTTGTGTCAGTGGGTTAAAAATGCTAATTAACATGAATGGCAGTATAGCATTTAACAGTATATTTGAAAATAAATGTTACCATTAGGATCTGTTGAGATGCTCAAGAGTGAAATTGACCATCAATCTTTCCTAATCAAAAAAAATCCTCAGAAGTGAGCGGTGTCGCTCGCATTTCACTATCTAATCAATTTCAGATTATATAGTCAAATATACAGGTGCATCTCAGTAAATTAGAATGTCGTGGAAAAGTTCATTTATTTCAGTAATTCAATTCAAATTGTGAAACTCGAGCCAATCAGATAACAGCCACACTTCGCTGACCAATCATAGCATGTTCTCGCTATAACCAATCACGTTTTGCTTTACAATTAGGGCGGTCTCTTCCTGAAATAACTTCATTCATAATATGCATTGACTCAAATAGGAAATATTTGCTCAAACATAAAAATTGATACAGTAAAAGATGTTTGAAATTGGATTTCGTTAGATCATTAGACTGTGTATCAAGCCAAGCCACAGTATATTTTACATGCCTTTGAAAATGCCAGAGAAACAGCACTTTAAATCACGGCTATGGGAACAATGCTGTACTGGATACAAACTCGTCATGGAAGCATCATTCAAGATGGAAAGAAAAGCGTCAATAAGTAACTGACTAATAAATTACTGGATTCAACCTCATGATAAACATGCGAGTTTGTGTAATAGGTTAAATTGCCGTCACACAGCCAACATAACAGCGTTTTCCAGTTTTTCAGTGAAGCAGTTTGGATGAGATGGATATGGATATGGATATGAGCAGCTAAGTGGATCTAACGATGTATATAGCATTATAATTAATGTTTTCAAACATTAATTAAAAGTATTACAACGTTATTGCCAAAAATATAAGTGGGTTCTTTTTTAAATGTGGTGCAGGTGTGTTGAAAATAAATGGATATAAATGTAAGACAAGATATTTATTGGTTAAAACACTTGATCACACAAAAAATATTTCATATGAATCAGACTTACTAGTTTTGTTTGTAAAAGTTATTTAACAGCATCCAAAGTAGGTTTTTATTTACATTGTCCACTTGCAAAACTCCAGTACTACACGCTGCAGTGATGCTGAGACAGGTGCCCAGATGGTCATTTTGGCCCATAATTGATATTATACGTGTTATTTTGCCCTATATTTGTTACCGCGATTGTGTTTTAAAAGGCTAAATAAACCATGTCTTACGCCGTGTCTCTGCTCGCTGTCGTGCTGCACTCCAACAGCTGTAACTGCAACTGGACGCATTAAAGGAAATGTGCGAAACATTTGTCCTTCATCGTGTGGCACCTCGTCCAGAGTAGACAGCGTCGCAGTAGATTTCTATTTGTTTGGGATCTGTGAATTAGGGATGGGCGATATCTTATCGTTTGCGATATACCGGTAAAAATTCTCCCCACGATAAGAATTAGTCTTCCCGCGATAATAACGATAAAGTGTAGTTGTTGACATATTTCTGTGTGCGACAGTGCGGAGTGACATCGCGGAAGGCGGACATGAAATTGAGGAGAAGTAGCCTATATCGCTAAATGAGGAGCTCGAGCTGTAACTGGTTTGGTTAGGGCTGTAAACCATATATTTTGTGCAATCGTATGTTTATTTTCCTCTAGTTTCATCAGTTAAAATGTCTCTATCTCCGTTGTGAGTTTTATTCAGCAATAACTGGATACCTTCCTGGAGCATCATCAGTAGTATTACTCCTGCTATGGATATGTGGAGTTTCTGTGCAAGAGTGCCCTCCGGGTTCCAGTATGAATTAAACAGTCTTTACATTACGTGTGTACTCAATAATGTTCACCCTATTTTGGGTAAAAATAGGAAAGATAATACTTTTCTCTAAAGAAACAGGATTCCCAGAATTATCGTCATTGATATTGTTATCGTA
>NW_015505566.1:513537-517804 GCF_001515645.1 Sinocyclocheilus grahami | reverse complement strand
ACAAATTAGAATACTTCATAAGACCAATAAAAAATACATTTTTAGTGAATTGTTGGCCTTCTGGAAAGTATGTTCATTTACTGTACATGTACTCAATACTTGGTAGGGGCTCCTTTTGCATGAATTACTGCATCAGTGCGGCGTGGCATGGAGGCAATCAGCCTGTGGCACTGCTCAGGTGTAATGGAAGCCCAGGTTGCTTTGATAGCGGCCTTCAGGTCATCTGCATTGTTGGGTCTGGTGTCTCTCATCTTCCTCTTGACAATACCCCATAGATTCTCTATGGGGTTCAGGTCAGGCGAGTTTGCTGGCCAATCAAGCACAGTAACACCATGGTCATTGAACCAGCTTTTGGTACCTTTGGCAGTGTGGGCAGGTGCCAAGTCCTGCTGGAAAATGAAATCAGCATCTCCATAAAGCTTGTCGGCAGAAGGAAGCATGACGTGCTCTAAAATTTCCTGGTAGATGGCTGCGTTGACTGTGGACTTAAGAAAACACGCTGACAATCCACAAATGTATGGACTCCACCCACCATCTACTCGAGCCAATCAGATAACAGCCACACTTCGCTGACCAATCATAGCATGTTCTCGCTATAACCAATCACGTTTTGCTTTACAATTAGGGCGGTCTCTTCCTGAAATAACTTCATTCATAATATGCATTGACTCAAATAGGAAATATTTGCTCAAACATAAAAATTGATACAGTAAAAGATGTTTGAAATTGGATTTCGTTAGATCATTAGACTGTGTATCAAGCCAAGCCACAGTATATTTTACATGCCTTTGAAAATGCCAGAGAAACAGCACTTTAAATCACGGCTATGGGAACAATGCTGTACTGGATACAAACTCGTCATGGAAGCATCATTCAAGATGGAAAGAAAAGCGTCAATAAGTAACTGACTAATAAATTACTGGATTCAACCTCATGATAAACATGCGAGTTTGTGTAATAGGTTAAATTGCCGTCACACAGCCAACATAACAGCGTTTTCCAGTTTTTCAGTGAAGCAGTTTGGATGAGATGGATATGGATATGGATATGAGCAGCTAAGTGGATCTAACGATGTATATAGCATTATAATTAATATTTTCAAACATTAATTAAAAGTATTACAACGTTATTGCCAAAAATATAAGTGGGTTCTTTTTTAAATGTGGTGCAGGTGTGTTGAAAATAAATGGATATAAATGTAAGACAAGATATTTATTGGTTAAAACACTTGATCACACAAAAAATATTTCATATGAATCAGACTTACTAGTTTTGTTTGTAAAAGTTATTTAACAGCATCCAAAGTAGGTTTTTATTTACATTGTCCACTTGCAAAACTCCAGTATTACATGCTGCAGTGATGCTGAGACAGGTACCCAGATGGTGATGGTCATTTTGGCCCATAATTGATATTATACGTGTTATTTTGCCCTATATTTGTTACCGCGATTGTGTTTTAAAAGGCTAAATAAACCATGTCTTACGCCGTGTCTCTGCTCGCTGTCGTGCTGCACTCCAACAGCTGTAACTGCAACTGGACGCATTAAAGGAAATGTGCGAAACATTTGTCCTTCATCGTGTGGCACCTCGTCCAGAGTAGACAGCGTCGCAGTAGATTTCTATTTGTTTGGGATCTGTGAATTAGGGATGGGCGATATCTTATCGTTTGCGATATACCGGTAAAAATTCTCCCCACGATAAGAATTAGTCTTCCCGCGATAATAACGATAAAGTCTAGTTGTTGACATATTTCTGTGTGCGACAGTGCGGAGTGACATCGCGGAAGGCGGACATGAAATTGAGGAGAAGTAGCCTATATCGCTAAATGAGGAGCTCGAGCTGTAACTGGTTTGGTTAGGGCTGTAAACCATATATTTTGTGCAATCGTATGTTTATGTTCCTCTAGTTTCATCAGTTAAAATGTCTCTATCTCCGTTGTGAGTTTTATTCAGCGATAACTGGATACCTTCCTGGAGCATCATCAGTAGTATTACTCCTGCTATGGATATGTGGAGTTTCTGTGCAAGAGTGCCCTCCGGGTTCCAGTATGAATTAAACAGTTGTAGCGTCTGGACCACTCCAACACACAATATATATTTTGTTAGCTAGATTTCACAAATACTTTGTAACACTTTCCTCTAGTTTCATCAGTTAAAATGTCTCTATCTCCGTTGTGAGTTTTATTCAGCAATAACTGGATACCTTCCTGGAGCATCATCAGTAGTATTACTCCTGCTATGGATATGTGGAGTTTCTGTGCAAGAGTGCCCTCCGGGTTCCAGTATGAATTAAACAGTCTTTACATTACGTGTGTACTCAATAATGTTCACCCTATTTTGGGTAAAAATAGGAAAGATAATACTTTTCTCTAAAGAAACAGGATTCCCAGAATTATCGTCATTGATATTGTTATCGTAATAAATAGCAGAAATATCGTGATATATTTTTAAGCCCATATCGCCCATCCCTATTGTGAATGATCATAAATTGTGTATAATCCTGAGTTTATCCTCATTCACTGATCCTGATGGAAATATAAAGAAACCGTACTCTCCAACAATCTTTTTAAAACCTGATTGTAAAGCAAAACGTTATTGGTTATAGCGAGAACGTGCTACGATTGGTCAGCGAAGTGTGGCTGTTATCTGATTTGCTTGAGTAGACGGTAGGTGGAGAAAATACATTTGTGGAATGGTGTGCACGCACAAATGCACGCAGCGATCTACAAATGCACAGGACATGATTCACAAATAAATGCCAGGCAAAGTTGTGTTTGTAGAATAAAAATATTTTTTATTTGCAAGTCTCATTTTTTTATTTGTGAATTTAATTCATGTTTATGAAACTCTTAAGATGTATTTGTGGTATTCTCATTCGCCTTGACGCAAGAAATGTCTCAAAATCCACAAATGCACGCAGCGATCTACAAATGCACAGGACATGATTCACAAATAAATGCCAGGCAAAGTTGTGTTTGTAGAATAAAAATATTTTTTATTTGCAAGTCTCATTTTTTTATTTGTGAATTTAATTCATGTTTATGAAACTCTTAAGATGTATTTGTGGTATTCTCATTCTATTTATTTTGTGAACATGTTTTGTTTTTGTTAATCGCTTTACATTTATTTGAGGACCATAATCTATTTATTTGGAATAATGCAGCAATTTTACCCCCATATATTTATTAGTGAAGTATTAGTAAATGGTGGAATAATGCAGCTCTTGACCTTTCATCTGATGATAAAGGAAAAGTTAATGACTCTTCCAGTGTTAGAACTTGCCTGAAAGTATGACTTTAATTCACTTCTTAGATTTGTTATGGTGCCGTTCATAATTGCATCCCATGGGTGCCTGGGGATTGTTCCATCTTCTAAGATGCTTCTAGATGACACTCCTCACAAACAGTCTACTTTTAATTAAATGTTTCCCCCTCCTGAAAAAAGTTATGTTGGGCTATTTTTTAAGCACCCTTCCTTGAGCTCATTTATAACCTGTGTACTTGGCTTTGGCATATTTCTGCAGACTTTTTCAGAGGCTCCATTTACTGTTATAATAAGCAGAAGGGGGAAAATGGTGTGTGTGATTGCTATTCCCAAGAGGAGGAGAGAGCAATTACAGTGGGCTAGTAGAGAGATCAGTCGTATGTGAAGTTGCTGATCATTTTTGCCAGTGCCTGTCTTAGGGCTCTTGCTAAGAATAATTGGGGTGATCTGAGTCTGCCTTTATGAAAGCACTAACTTGTATCAGTGAAAGCCCAGACCGAGGCTAAACACTTGAGTGCTAACATTCATAAACGTTAAAGGAGTCATATGACAAATTGAATTTTTTTGGAAGTTCAATATACTAAGAACACGTATAGTAACTCATAACTGAAACCCCCAGTTTGAAAAGACGATTAAAAAATAAATAAATAAATAACTTGCACCAAGCTTCTGCAACTTTTTGATGTTATTAAGATTTCACACATTTGCACACATTTACAAGTGTGACTTTTTGTTTAATGACATGATATAATACTAATTTACCCTAAAGTAGTAAAAAAAAAAAAAAAAAATCATGCTTTTTTTTGGGGGTATTTTAGGCCATTTAGTTCTTATTCAGGTCTTGTTTGTATATTTCTCAATTTCACCATCATTTGAATAGGCAAATAAGCAGTACAGTAAAAGTCTACAAAATTGAAACAAAGAAAGATATGAGAATCTATCTTATATTTGGGCCAGGTTTCTGCCATCTGTTTAAAAAAAAAAATATATATATATATATATAT
>NW_015505566.1:505025-513447 GCF_001515645.1 Sinocyclocheilus grahami | reverse complement strand
TACTTCAAATTTCAGCATGGGTTTTACCTCTCAAAATGCATTAAGGCTTTTCAAAGAGGTTTTTATTAAAGAATGGACCTCGAGCAAAACCATGGACAACATAATTTCATTTATCATATGACAAATCTTCATTATCTTGGTTAAATGAACAGATCCTTTAATCATACATTGAATTCTTTTGGGCAGGTGGATGACATCCTCGGGGAAGAGAGTGACAATGAAAGCGAGGGAAAAGGGAAAGAGGAGAGGATGGAGGTAGAGGAGGAGGAAGAGGAAGAGCGGCCCCACATAAGCAAGCAGAAGGCCCCAGCATCAGATTACGTCCCGCCACTGGCCACTGTTGTTGAGGAAGCAGCCCAAACATCGACCAGAGAAGAAGTCTGTGTAACGGGGAATGTGCCAAGGTATTACACCGACAGTGCCAGTAAAGGAAAATTATACTTTTTTTCATGAATTGTCGAAACTCGAATGATGAATTTCATTATGGGGTTCTGTGTAACCTGTAATATACATGAAGTGCTTTACCGACAAAATAGGGCTCTGTGATTGAGCTTTAAACCTCTTGCTTCAGTGGCGTAAGTGTTGATTAGCGACACTGCTGTGCCCGATTTCCATCAGGCCCTTGTACTCCCAAAACTGCCACTGTCTTCGGCAAATAACATTACCAGTTGCCATGGCAATGTCTGGATTTAGAGATCTAGCAGAAGGTTGGGTCACGTCCTCTTACATCTTCCTGTCCAAGCACAAATGCCCCACCCGCTGCCCAGACTTCTGTCCAACACTGGTGTAGTCGGTGGGATGTTGTCAGATCAGCGTGTGTGAGGAGCTGCTTTCTGGGCCGGCCCGCTCTTGTCTGGAGCAGCTAAACGGACAGAAGCAGCACACTTGTCTTTTATCATATGGCTCATACTGCACCCATTTTCCACCAGAAAATTAGACCCGTCCCACTTTATCTAGTTTCTCTGCTTCCCAGCAGTCATTAGCAGTGACTCCGAGAACCACAGCGCTGTGTCTGCTGCCTGTGCCAACTCAATGAATGCAGTAGCGTAATCGTTAGGAGTTCAGAGCGGTGAACAATGAGATGTGGAAGAGAAAAATTATTAATTTTTTTCTCAAATTGTCTATTTGGCTCCAGAAGGACCTGCATCCAGTGATTACAGCTTCTCAGAGCAATCCAGTTTTCTCACCTGGTATTCTCATGTTCTTCTTTTTTATCATTTCCACACTTTTTTGTCCTCTCAAGTCGGTGAGATCAGAAGATGGTAAAGTTTTTTTGCACTTATTTCGTTCTTGACGACAAAACATTTTTTTCTGGTGCGGGTAGGGTCTCACGTTTTCGTCTGTATGTAGATTTAAAAATGAAAAGATGAACTATTAAGCAGAAGACGTAACGAGTTATAGAAGCAGAAGACCTAAGGGATTGGGTAGGTGAGTAAACATGGAGAGTAGTGAGATATGAAGGTGCTAAATTATGAAGAGCCTTGTAAGTGAAACGTAAAATCTTAAATTGTATCTGGTATTTAACTGGAAGTCAGTAGAGTTGTCTTAAGAACGGTCTTATAAACTTTGCAATTTTCCACGCACATATCGGGATTCATAAAAAATAAACTAGGCGTAAATATGTGCGCACTGTACGGACACTCTAGACAATGCGTACGCACTCTTTTACTGGAGGGAGCGAAATAAGGAAGCAAACAGAATGATTTTAAAGTCTGTTTTACATTTGACATACATGTTTAGATTAAATATGACACTCTGAATAATGAAGTTAATCACTGAAATTTCGTGAAATTATTATCCAGAAATTACAAAATTTTTATATGAATTTAAACAGAAATATTTGCAGTGGTATGCGATTTAATGTTTTAATCACAGCGAGCATTGCTTGGTGCATGACAATTCCGCTTTAAATTGTGTTCTAAATAGCAAAACTCATGTTCTGAGAAAATACTTTTGCGCGAATAATAATTATAATTTTTGTGAACTTGACTTTGTTTGATGTTTTGGAACATAGACGGTAACGACAGTCATAAGGATACACTCGTTGATCAAACAGTCCATTGGTCTGATGACAGTAGAACCTCTGTTCACAGGTGTCGCGAGCACAGACAGTAGCCTAATGATAACCCCTTTCGTGCTCGTCATAATATTGTGGCAAACACCATATTTAAAAGATACAATTTGAAGGAAACTGTAAGATATGCGCGTTTTATTTTCAAAATGTTTTGTTATTTACGCGGTGAGTCGGACAGCTATTTACACTGCAAAAAATAAGGCCTATCTCTTTCCATAAAAATATAGGCTATAAACATTCTAAAATATATGTTTACTTTTTAGGCAAATTGCATAAATTGGAATAGTGATGTCTCAAAACGCATTTATAGTCTGTATCTCATATTTTCCTAACGTATTCCTACCCTTAACTGCGTTAAACATGGTGTCACGTGGATGGAATATGCATGGAAATGATATGCAGATGACGTTATGCATATTAAAACTAGGCGTTGTAAGCTCCATAAATGGCTATTTCGGGAAGGAGATGGGGTGGAGATTCATGTACGCACAATCTTCTGCTGACTGGGTATTACAAAGGGAATTTTGCGCAGGTTCTGGTGTACGCATGACTTTATAAATCTGAAAACTTTTGTACGTACGCAAAATCTAGCTAAGATGAAATCTACGTAAAGGCCCCTGGGCTGCTGAATTCTGGACAATTTGAAGTTTATTAAAAAGCTTTTGTGAAATCCCACAATTACAGTAGTCAATACTAGGGATGTGCAAATTAACCGTTTAACCATTAACTGAATTTAAAAAAAAAAAACGGTTTAAAAAGGTATTTTTTTAGGGGTGCTCCAATCAGGATTTTTGAGGCTGATCACAGAAAGCAGTATCTGCCAATACGATCACCGATACCGATCTTTTTAAAGCCTGCTTATTATCACTTATAACTATTTATAGTGATACTCCAATCAGGATTTTTTTTTTTTTTACACACAGTACAGTAACACAATCTTTCACAGACATGTTTAAACACAATAAATATAAGCAACACATTATTCAATGCTTTTTACTTCTAGATTTATATAAGTTGCTCAAGCAAGTGGCAAAACATTTAAACTACTTTTCTTACGTTATCACAAACTTACCATTGACAGAAATAGTCAACTCTACTGCTTTTCCTTTTGCATTGAAATCTTTATTACAAGCAATCCTGCAGTTCATAAAGAACTTTGTTTTCCTTCCTCCACGAGTGCCATCTATTATTGCCTTCTTTATCTAAAAGTGCTCTTTCCCTTTAAACCTAGCCAAAAAGCCATATGTGTTGACTGTGAAACACTGTAGACTTTAATAATATGCATTTATGGTGTAATTACTATATTTTCGTGTCAATCCATGTTCATATTTACTGCAAACAATGCTCAGTTACTTTAATTCAGCGTTTGCAGCGTAGCAAACAAACATAGACTCGGTGCGGAAACGATCTCGGCACTGCTGCAGACCGCTCCTGGAACGCACAGCCGGACCACAGCCGTGTGCAGTAAACACTTTAATTAGTTAACATGAGCGCAGAAAAAATACACACCACTTACGCACTGCAAATGGAGTAATGTGAACCTGGCATTATGTGTGTGTGCTGCGAGTGTGCATGAGCGCTCAGTCTCCAGGAGAGCGCGCGAGCGCTGAATGGTTAAACACTGGCAAGAATTAAAAATAAATGCAATTTATAAACTTTAGTGACGATGTGACACTGCCTCGACTGTGCAAGTGACAATTCCTGTGTCAACTGTGCAGTGCAGCTCGCTTATAGACAGACGCGATGTGTGATAATTTGAAGCCATTTGCGTATTTTGAGAGAGAACGAGAGAGAGCACGTGCGGTGATTTACTCACGCTGTTTGTGAAATAACATCTCACACAAGGTTTTGAGTACCTCACCTTCAGCATTATAATTATTTCACCCGTGCCGGACAGAGACTGAGACGGTGCCGCTGCATGTCATGCCAAACCTCTCACGGCTGCGTCATCAGCTTGAGATCGGCCTTTTTAGAGACCACCAATCAATCATCCCAATGTGATTACCGGCCGATAGTGATCGGTAGCCGATCAATCGGAGCCGAGAGAGAGCACATGCGGTGATTTACTCACGCTGTTTGTGAAATAACATCTCACACAAGGTTTTGAGTACCTCACCTTCAGCATTATAATTATTTCACCCGTGCCGGACAGAGACTGAGACGGTGCCGCTGCATGTCATGCCAAACCTCTCACGGCTGCGTCATCAGCTTGAGATCGGCCTTTTTAGAGACCACCAATCAATCATCCCAATGTGATTACCGGCCGATAGTGATCGGTAGCCGATCAATCGGAGCACCCCTGATTTTTAAAAGTATTTTCCCTCCCAAGTATTTCAAGTAAGTTTGCTGCATGGTGAAAGAAAAGGATCCAATATGTATTTGTTTACCCACGGGGAAAAATCTACCCAGGGCATCAGTTAAGAAGTAGCCCGATTCTGTGGAAAAAATGCGAACTTTGCAACCCTGCATCCAACACGAGCTTGACTGATCACGGGTCGAGAGTAAGATAGATGACTGACAGACCATGCTGGAGTAATTGCTGCTCAGCAGATCCTGAACTCACTGACAAATATCTGATCTTGTAAGATTAGATGTGCTCCTTTACACAGAGTGCACATGAACGCGAAATCGAAAGTGAACAGCGAGCAGCCGAGCACGCATTGAAAAGCGATTTCAGTACCTGCATAGTGATGGAGCGAAAATTATAAACAATATAAGAATGTTTGCGGGAGCGGACACAAAAATCGCGGGAGCGAAACACACACGTTGCGGGAGCAGGCGGTAATGGTCAGAATTTCAGTGAGAGTGGCATTACGAAACAGTTCCGCGCAGAGCTGTAATCCAGACTATCCGGACAGCACATCGACATTTTAGCCTACTTTTTTTGTTTTTGTTTTTATAAAAACTAGACACATTGTGCACTGAGGTAGGCCTGCTATTTATTTTTATGTCTGATGGGAAAAAATACTTTCTTTAAGGTGCATTGAAGGATTCAGTGTGTTTTAGTTTTGTCATCTTATTTAATTGAAAAATATTTAGTGTAGGCCTATTTATTTTATTATTTTCATTTGTTATTTTATTCTGTTTTCTCTGTTCTCAGAAGCTATGCAGGTGCATAGTCTTGACTATGTGTGAATCCAGGTTCTGTTGTTGCTCTGTTGTTTTGTATGCTGCTGTTTGCATCTTAAAATAAACCCGTGAAAAAAAAAGTTAGTATTTTTAATGGGTCGCAGACACTCATCCATTCTATTTTTATCTAATGCTAATAGTTTATTTTACAGTTATCAAAAAAAAATTATTATTCTAATCTTATCAGTTAACGGTTAATATTCGGATAACAAGTAACGGTTGTCGGTCGGGAAAATTAACCGAAATGGACATCCCTAGTCAATACGAGATGTAACTTCAGGGATTTCGTGGGTCCTTAAAAAGTCTTACATTTAGTTGTATCAAATTTACGGCCATAAAAAGTCTTAAATGGTACAAGAAAGTCTTAATTTGGATTTCAAGAGGTCTTAAATTGGGAAAGAAATTATTGTCATGGAAAGACAATAATTGTGATATGGCTTAATGTGACGATTAAACCTCAAAAAGCTATGATTCATTAAATAAACATGAGCGCAGCACATTTTTAAAGTCAGGTGATGTGCTGCTTTGTGTACAGCCATTACCTGTTACAGTGCCACCTGCTGGCAGAGAATGAGTGTGCATTTTTAATAAGCCCGTCTGCTGTTTTTGTTCAGACCAATGTGAAAATCAACCCATGTTTTTACGCAGCTTACATGTGCCTCAAACAATAAAGTTCTGTCAAGGATGACACCCAAAGTCTTAACCTTGATGGGATGGGAAAACAACAAATTTGTCAGTGATTTGGTCCTTACCAATAGAATCTCAGTTTTCTCACTGTTAAGATTAAGAAAATTACATTTAATCCATTATTTAATTTCAGATAAACAAGCCAAAAGAGAGGAAGGTGGCAGTGTTGAGTTAGGCTTTGAAGATAGAATTGGGTAACATCAGCATAACAATGAAAATGTAGAATTTAAAGGCAAAAGATAAATAAACAGAAGAGGGCCCAAAACTGAGCCTTGAGGCACGCCAGTATTAATCTGAGAGGTCTGTGATCTAAAACTTTTAGTTTGAACAAATAGTTTTTATTACATTTCATTATGTAATATATTTATGTTTATATATTATCTATATTTAAATTTTTAAAGATCACTGTTATCATCAATGCCGGTATATTGTGACACCCCTTATTGCATTTTTTTCATTATTCATATTGAATGAACAAATTAAACGGACAGCCCTACAGCTGCCATTATAAACTATACCCCTTCTATACTTCATTTCTTGCTGTCTTTTGCGTCCTGTCATTGGCCTTGATTTAAAGTGATTACTAATGTACATAAGGATGAAATGCAAATCATTTAAATCTGCTTATCAGCACATCCTGATGTGCAAATGTGTAATATGTCTGTTCATTTGGATGGAAATGGAACACTGAATGACAGCAACTCCTTTCACCATTAGCAAAGCTCTTTTCTCTGTTATGCATATATTGTGTGACAGCATTTGTGAGTAACATCCTCCCACTCAATACAATTTAGTCTTGTCTTTACCATAATCACATCAGCTCTTCAGCAGCACCTCATAAAAATAATTCCCTCTGCTTTAACCACTTTAATCAAAGAGTTTCAGCTCAGAGAGAGCACTAGCATTTGCCTTATTGCCATTAGTTTCACTTGGGAGCATAAAAAGTTTGTCCGACCTGTTCCAAGTTCACGTTATCCGCTGTTATTTTTTTTTCTCTAATATGTGTACCTTGTTGAGTAGCTCCACCCTCTCATACGTAGTTTAAAATTGGCAGGAAATGGTTGCTGTAGTAGGATTTGATGCCATGGAAACACACTGTATCTAAACAGCGTGTGCGAGTTGCTTCATGATGGAGAAATGGCATTTTCATTGAAGTTTGATTTTAAATCTTTTTCCTCCTACGTGAAGCTTGCACATTTTTCACATTCAATGAATGGTGTGAATAGCACATTTTCTTTATGAATGAAAAATGACGTGTACTGCAGAGTTAGGAGGAAATAGAGCATTTCAGAAAATGACAATATGAATTCGGTTGCAGTCCAACTTTGCACACTTTTGGTACACAGAACATATATTTAAAGGGAAAGTTCACCCAAAAACGATTCTGTCACCATTTACTCAGTCTTATGTTGTTTCAAACCAGCATTACTTTTAGGTTTTTTTCTGTGGATTACAAATGGAGATGTTTTGAGAGTGTTCACACTATATGTCTCAGTTCATTTGATGGGATAGTTCACCCAAAAAATGAAAATTCTGTCATCATTTATACCCTCAAATTGTTCCAAACGTGTTTGAGGTTCTTTCTTCTGTGAAACGTAAAACAAGATATTTTGAAGAATGTTGGCTACCAAACAGTTAATGGTCCCTATTGTCTTCCATATTATGGGAAAAAATACTATGAAAGTTGTTGGGAACCGGCAACTGTTTGTTTACCAACATTCTTCAGAATATCTCCTTTTGTGTTCAGAAGAAGGAAGAAATTCATACATGTTTGGAACAATATGAGGGTGAGTAAATAATGACAAAGTTGTCATTTTTGGGTGAACTGTCCTTTTAAAGTAAACAGCTTCATATTTCGTCTTGTTTGTCTCTTTTATGTTGTTCACCTTTACACAGTTTTTGCTGCACCGTGCCGTGAATAATCATGTTTTTGGTGGCAGAATTCCAGCTTGTCTTTGTCTCTGTGATAGTTACAGTGGTAATCGTCTAGCGTCAAACTGATGAAGTGATAACATCTGTCCGTTTGCTGGACCGCAGTAATGAACTAGCTTTTGCCATGTTCAGCAAATACTGAAGTTACTGCCAAACGAAGATAAGGTCATCCGATGGTCACAAGCATGCCTCCTGTTGTCTCTCTGAATGGCCCAGCAGTCCCGACTCAAGCTGGCAGAGAAAATGCTCTGTGATTATGGAAGAAGAGCCACTGGCAGTTGCAGGCTTTGAATAATAGAGATGGGCAAAACCGCTTATCTCAAATGCAGAGCCCACCTGAGACAGATTCCTCTGCCCGCCAGCCAAAGGTTAGCATCTGTAAATAGCACATTTTTCCAACAAGACGAGCAGCACTTTTGAAAATAATCAAATCCTGTTTATGAATTATTTATTCTCAGAATATGCACGTAATTTGTGTTTCTGTGGTGTGATTTTTTTCTTCCTGTTTTTTAGTTGTTTAGAGGAAAATTTGAATAGTTTTGTTCTTCTCTACATGTTAGATGTATATCATAAGAAATTAGTTTTTTTTTTTTTTTTTTT
>NW_015505566.1:503823-504982 GCF_001515645.1 Sinocyclocheilus grahami | reverse complement strand
GCATAGTAAAATGCAAGCCTAAATCAGATTGTTGCAGTATGTTTTAGCAAAACATACTCTTTTAGTCTTTCTACTTTAAATTTGACTGTTTAATTCAATATTACTTGCCATTTCATTGAAAAAAAAAAATCTGAAATTGTTAGTAAATTTCACAAATAATTAAAACGTAAATCCAACACCATATATTTTATATATCAAGGCATGAAAAGTTCAGTTTCCTTTCTTGTTTCTGGTTGAAACATTGACAAAACTAGGAATGCATAATGTTAAAAATGTGTCCGATATCTATCTATAAACCAATTTGAATTTTTTTTATGTTGATCAGTAACTGATAAATGGGCGAAATTTAAATTCTGTACTATTTAGTTTAAATTATTATTATGAGAATTTAAGCATTACAACTTATAATATATTTGGTGACAAATGGATATAAATTTTGAGATTTGTTAAAGATTACTTGTAAGATTACACAGTGTTACAAAAATTATTGTTATTAAAAATTCTTTGACAAAAGCAGTGACGTCACTTTCAAAATGAATAATTCCAGCCACTTCTTTTGCAAAATCATTTTCATACTAGATGGCATTTTATTGGACAAAATTTTCTGTGTAAAAAGATGAGTCGTTGATATTTGTTACTGATGAGTAGTGTTGCTTTCGTCAACGAAAATTATGACTAAATATCGTCGTCAACGAACCTTTATCACGTGACGAAAATGAGACGCAACGTAAATGCTGGTCATGTGACGATGACTATAATTAAATGTATAATGCAATATTGTTGACGAATAAAAACTAGACTAAATGTTGTTTACAAAATAAAAACTATGCTAAAATGTCTCTTAATTTTCGTTGACCAAAACGAGACGAAACGAAATGTTATAACGTTATTTCGTCTTGTTTAGTCGCGTTATTATTATTATTTTGCAGTATTTCTGTTTCCTGTGTCTCACTTCAGGGGCTGCATCAGGTCGCACTGCGCAGACGCAGGCGACGTCACTTCCTCAAGCCCCACTCGCGGCATTATTTAGATCAGTGTTTCCCAACCGCGTCTGTCGAGAGCAGGGGTGCCGTGTAAAAAATATTTTTTTAATTTTTTAATTGCTAAAATGTAAAAAAAAAAAAAAAGCAGCTATTATATAATATCCATTTCTAATGTC
>NW_015505566.1:487859-502675 GCF_001515645.1 Sinocyclocheilus grahami | reverse complement strand
TACGTTTTAAAATCACAAAGGGAGTTTGGTCCCATCAGGCTAACGTGACAGTCACGACTCATGCAGCTGTAAGGTATTTTTTTTCTTTTGTGTTTACTCGCGATCTTTACAACACGCGTTGCATTACATATTTCATGACACACTCGTTTTATGCAGTTTTGGCGCCACCTATTGTTGTGGGTGTATTATTGACATGTCAAAGTCTAGACCCTGAATATAAGACGACCGCGTTTTTTCAGATGTATTTCCAAGAAAAAATATTGTCTTATATTCGGGACAATACGGTAGTCCTGATGAGCCGTTACTATTCCTGTTTTCCAAGAATGCAAAAACAGTAAATTAAAAGAAAAACAAAATAGCTCAAAGTGTTGCTATGCTGCCTCATGATTCTCTGACATGTTGTTGATGACCATCAACTTCAGCTGATGACCATCCTTTAATTCAAATGTTCTAAACTCTGTTGAAGAGATAAACCGATAGAGAGATGGAGAAGGTCTATTGGTTACTGATAGGACAAGCTAAAGTCACTTGTAGTGAAACTCACTGCATCCACCTCTGTGCTCTCCTTCACATCTCCTCGTCCTCCTCTGCATCTCCAGAGCTCCTGTAATTGCAATCAGTCTCCACTCAATGTCCTGTGCGGTTGAGATGATTTGATTTGCGTCATTGGCGGCTGTAGAGAGTCAAGAAGGTTTGGCCGTTGATTTGGAGGGCTCTCTGCTGATCAGTGTGTGGGCACTAAAGCCATTGCTTATATGATTGTCATTCAAATATTGCTAGACGAAGTCATGAACAGCATAATTGAACCATAAACGCTTCACAGCCGCTGCTGTTACGCAGGCTCACCGTTCACTCATGTCAAGTTTGAGCTCAAGTACTGTAAAGTGCAAAAGTCAGTAATAACACTCCTTATGGTCTAGCATTTCTGTAACCTTTATTTCCACTTTCATTTATGGCGTTCTCCACCAATATTGACTTTTGTTTTCCATTTTGTGCTAAAAGTTTGCACACATTCAGTAAAAACAATCTCCATTGTTTCAACTGGTAGAGAAAATTTAGCTTGGCATTATTTACATGTGAGAGCTTTGAGAAATATGGAGTAATACAGAAATGCTGATAAAAGCTCAAATTTATATCGCAATATTCCTAAAATTTTGGTCGATAGCAAACAATTTTACAATAGTCCAGGAAAAAATAATGGTCCTTATGATAATTTCCAAAGTAATGGTGCACCTAATAAAAACATGTTTTTTTTTCAATTTAAATAGTCATGTACACTGCAATGAAACGGCTTTATAAATATACTATTTATATACTATATACAGTATTATCTATACAGTATTATCTATACAACCATTCAAAAGTTTGAATTTTTTTTTTTTTAAATTTTAAGAAATTACTTTTATTAAGCAAGGGTGCATTTAATTGACCAAAAGTTGACATTAAAGACATTTATGATGTTATGAAAGATTTCGGTTTAAAAAAAAAACGAAAAAAAGTGATGTTCTTTTGAACTTTCTTTTCATCAAAAAGTCCTGGAAAAAAGTGTATTGCGGTTTCCACAAAAATATGAAGCAGCACAACTGATTTCAACATTCATAATAATAAGAAATGTTTGTTGAGCAGCAAATCATCATATTATACTGATTTCTGAAGGATCTTGTGACACTGAAGACTGGAGTAATGATGCTGAAAACTCAGCTTTGATCACAGAAATAAATTACATTTAAACATACTACAATAGAAAAAAAAGTATAGAAAATAGAATTATGAAAATGTTATTTCAAATTGTAAAAATATTTCGCAATATTACTGTTTTTAATTAAATAAATGCAGCCTTGGTGAACGGAAGAGACAAAAGCATTGAAAATTTTACTGATCTCAAACATTTGAGGGGTTACAGTATATAGTTTGGAATACTGTTTTCTCAATGTAAATTTAGAATTTATCTTCCTTGTTGAGTATGATGAGCATTTTATTCAGTTCTGAAACATCGAACCGTTTGCCTGGTTTCACATTTTTGACAGCTGTTCTTTGCCCACTGAAAACCTTCGTTTCAAAATGGACATTACTGAAATGGATAGTAGCTTGCAGTTGATTCTGTAATTGCTCATTGCGTTCACTCAGTAAAGAATTCGTCAAACTGATTCAAACCAGTAATCTGAGTGAATCTTTTTTTAAACTGAATTTCCAGCTAATAAAGTGATACAGCTCACCAGCCTACCAGTATGCACAGAAAATATCTGTTGTTGATTCCAGTTCAGTGACTTTTAGCTGTTCAGAGAGAAATATAGGTCAAAATAAATTGATCATTAAATCTTCTGCGCAAGGATTTTTTTTTTGATAAAGTTGATAATTACATTTAAGTTAAAGATTTAGTTCAAATGCATGGAAGACATTTTCCTTTATTGCCTATAAAAAATCATCTATTGTGAGCTGAGTTGCCAGTATGCTTGGGTGTGTTTTAGGTGTGAAGTTCATCCTGGATTGATTTAACAGCTGATGTTCTGAAGGCCACATCACCTGCAGCTGTCAGTCATGTGTGTCATTGTTCATCTGACAGTTGTTGACCTCGTTTATAATGTCTTCATTCTTCACATTGTCTATACTGGTGCACACACAGCAGCTCGGTGTTTCTATAGCAGCACTGTTTCCCCGTCTCTCCTTCTCCGATACTGTCAGACTCGTGTTGTTTGTGATATTTAAACACGTACTGGCTTCTTATTTTATCCTCTCTCATGCTGTCTGACATCCCCTGTAATTTACTGCAGCTAATAACATTTTGGTTTCCTCTGTCTGTCTGTAGAGGGAAGTATTTTTATCATCATCGTTTGGAGCCGTTAAAATCCATACACCGCATGTGTGTCCTGGAGGATTACGGGGTGATTTTAGGGATCAGAACATTGCATAGGCTCTGAGGGTTTTATATTAAGTTCTTGCTACCTTGAAGGCTTTTTCTTGAAAGATGCATGTTCATGTGGGTTTTCATTGTTGCACAAGCTTGCGTGCAAATCAATACCCCTCGACCGTGCCTCAAAAGGGTCAGGTGTCCAGATGCAATCTACAGAAAAAAGCATTTTTTTTTCACATATATAGAAAGAAAGATGTTGTGAAGTGGTGGCCTAGGCAAAACTCTCTGTCTTGCGGCTAGGGCTGTGGGCGGTTGCCAGTAGTGATGCTCCAATATTTCGGCAACCAAAAATATTTATTTAAATTGTAATTTTAGTCAGAAATGTAGTTTTGGAGAGCTGAAATCATTGACAGAAACACTGACATTTAATTAGTGCTTCACCAATGGCAACAGGTAAACATATCAGCTGTCTGCACGCTACAAACTGGGTTGAAAATAGTGATTTCTTGAAATCTTTTAGTCTGTGCTGTTTTCAGAAAACTTCACTAAATATCATTTGCAGCACTATTTGCAGCCTGTCATCCAAAAATCCCAATAAGCTTTGTGCTTTGTTACACTTGACATGAAACAAACTCTCAGCTAATTATTTTAGTTTTAATAACAAAATTCAAACAGTATTGTTTTGATGCTCTTTAATGTGTTGTGACAGATCACTGTAGCTCCTTAGTTCTCCTTAGAAAGTCGTCATATTCATATTCATTATATTACATATTCATTACATTTGTATGTAACTTGTCTTTATTTAATGTGCGTTTAAATAAATCTGTCATAAAAACTACTTATTAGACACCAGTTAAATGTTTGTTTCAACAAAAT
Organism: Sinocyclocheilus grahami; assembly: GCF_001515645.1. Classification (NCBI taxonomy): domain Eukaryota; kingdom Metazoa; phylum Chordata; class Actinopteri; order Cypriniformes; family Cyprinidae; genus Sinocyclocheilus; species Sinocyclocheilus grahami. Next base: position 498,948 of record NW_015505566.1, on the reverse strand, counting down.
AATTGGAGTAAAACCATAATTATTTTTTATGTTGGTTTATTAAATATATGTGATTAATTAATATATTATTAAACTTTAGTGTTGATTTCCTTTTTTTGGCTAAATTAAATAAAAATTTAGGGTTTAGTTAAAAAAAAAAACTTTCTGTGCATTACTAATTGCCAGGTTGTTAATAATAATCATAATAAAAAGGATTATTACTTTATAGTCATATGAATATATATATATATATATTTTTTTTTATTTATTTATTTATACAACAGTTCGTTCTGGTTCTCAAATCTGATTGGTTGAGACCCGTGAGATATTGTACTGGTATCGCTACAGGAACGCCCTTTCACAATTTTGTATCACTCCGCTTGGTCTAGCCGGGTCTGTTTTTTTTTTTTATTCACTGAGCTAATTGTAGAGTATGTTAGTTAATATAAGAAGAAACCTCTCTCTCATTGGGATGCACGTCTTGCCGCATTGTTTCTCTCTTATAACCTCATTATTTCTCACTAATAACCTAACTGAAGCAGCATGTGCCCTTGATACCAATTCTAAAAGTGACGTGTTTAACTGTCAACTTGAGCTTTGAATCCGTGGCAGAAGGAAGTAGTTCCGCACAAAAGAGGGTTTTATTAGGCACTCCGTTGTTTCTTGTTTAATTACACACATGTTCCGTCGAACTGTTGTATAAACGCAATATCACTCGAGTACGAGAGTGATACCGGCTCTATATCAGCGGCTGTGATTGCCTTGCTGATACAGAGCCGGTATCGCTCTCGTACTCGAGCGATATCGCTCATATATATATATATATATTCTCCGTTTTTTGACCCTTCAAACAAGCACTGCATGCCTGGAGCTTTTTTATTTTTTATTCGAAAAATTCGCATTAATTTGCAGTTAAATCACTATCCCTAAGTATGAGCAACAGCATAATGATACATGCCTTAAACACCACGAAAAATAAATTTAAATAAAATTTTAATTTAAATAAAAGTTGTAGGGTGAAATAATTCCATAACTGGAAGGAGGCCAAAAACAGGCTGCATGGAGGCTCTCTGCAGTGGGGTAATGGTTTAATACGATTAAACCTCTGTCAAGCTCCTCAGCTTGAAGCCCTTAAAGGACATGAAACAAGACTTCCTCCCACCCCTGCTGAGATAGCAGCATTGTAGTCCTTCACTTCAGAAGAACTTCGTTCTGCCTTGAAATTGCGAGAGAAGAAAGAACTACCAATTTACACGACTACCAAGAGCAAAGTCACACTCGAAGCCGGGGTTAATTAGGGAGGTACTTCTGTCACTCCGCTGAAGAAAATAAATTCTCTGGCCTATGGCAGATGAACTGTTTAACATGTCACGTATACACAGAGAGGTAATATAGATGTGACCATTTTTAATAAAAGGCTTGTTTACTTACACAAGCTAAAGTGTGTAAGTAAACATTATTAATAGAGGAAATGAGCAATATCGCCAGAGGTGTAGTGTTCCCGATTTCTCATTTACAACATTGTGGCATTCAGAGTTTGAGTTAACACGAAATTCTCCATTTACCAAATGTTAAAAGTCATTTATAATTTAAAAAAGCTTCATTTTGACAGATAAACAGTGAGGCATGTGGTCTGCTGCGTTTCCCTAGAAACATTCCCACAGTAGAATATGCAAATACAGATTAGCTCTGGAGCTGGTTGGGCGAAGTTATGGGTTCAGAGGATCTCGGAACAAATTCTACATTTTAAAAAGGAACGGAGCCCGGAGCAACACACAGTCGAGGGGTTCTGATTCCAGCGATGCTCCTGAATCCTGAGAGCATTTAGAAGTGAAGAAATCTAGAGAAAATAATGTTTTCAAGCTCTCCATGAGAGCAGACAAGGATAGAAAGATAGAGAGACGGAAGTAAGGATTTAGCGAGGAAAACCCACAGTAAAACTAATTCACGAGTGAGCTAATTGGCAGAATGGTAATTCAGCACTGTTTTGTCTACATAAATACAAAATACTACAAGTGAATTTAGGCATCACAACGTAATGTACTATTTGAAAAATGGATATGCATTCTGTGGTTTGTTAAAGTAAATTATTTGTGATATTGAAGATTAACTAGACGAGCAATAGATGACAGCAGAGGTAATTTACATGTAAAAAGGGAAATATACAATTAAATATCCAGCCAGTAACTGATATGATACTGTATCCATGATATGTAGACTATGTCAGATGTATAATTTTTAATTATTGAAAATGCTAATGTTTTGTATACGAAGATGGAATGCCATACATTACCGTTCACAAGTTTGTGGTCAGATTGATTGATTTCTTTATTTTATAATTGATAATTTTATTCAACAAGAATGCATGAAATTGATAAAAAATGACAGTAAACATTCATAACATGAACTAAAACTTAAAATTAAATATTGGATTAAAAATTTGGATCAAAAATGAGAAATGTTGTCTTGGCAACTAACTGAGTTTACGTTAAGGCACTAAAATTACTAGAAATAAATAAAAATTTCTAAAACTGAAATAAAAATAAATGAAACCTAAATAGTAATATAAAAAAAACTTAAATTAAAGCAAATTAAACTAAAAATAAAAGCTGAAAATATAAAAACAAAAGTTAGCACCAAAAGCGAAGCGAATTATTTGCATCACGCGCGGGATGTTTTTCGCATCACTCGCGCGAATAAAAACATCGCACATGCTCTCTATTTCTGATAAAACCGGACATGTCAAACCGGATGTCAATAAGCTCTTGATATCGCCTCTTAACACGATTGATTGCCCAATTCACATCATTCACGTCAGATTGGCTTGCGCGACAACTCGTCGTGTGAATTTTCCGCTTGAGTTTAAATTTTTCAACTTGTATGACACAAGAGGCGAATATCGCGGGTTCACGGCAGTCTCGTTGCCCAATTCGCATAATTTGCGACTTTGATTGCATACATTGACTTTGTATGTAATCTACTCGCGCAAATAATTACATTCGCTTCTGTTTGAAGTAAATGCTGTTCCTTTAAACTGTTTATTCACCAAGGAATCCAGGGGGGAAAAATTATTGCAGTTTCCACAAAATATTCATCAGCACAAATGTTTTCAACTGTTTTATTATTATTGTTATTATTCAAAATAATAATGATTGGTAAAAAAAATAGAGCATGACAGAACATTTTCAGCGAGGAATAGTGATTGTTTGTAGCACAGCCTCTGGTAGTTTATTCTCTGGGGAAGCTTGTACTACATTTGTGCTGACAGAGGCAGCTGCTACAGGGCAAAACCCTGCGGCTCTGGATCAAAACCTCTGAAGAGCTTCTTCTCTTCCTTTCCATAACTACTTTGCCTTCCTCAATCACGCAAACAGCCGCTGGCAGAATCAATGGGGATTCATCTACCGTATATTGGGAATTCTGTGCCAGAGCTGGATGGGAATCTGGATTTCAGCATAAATGAGGAGGAATTAGCCGTGGTTGGAGGAGTGGCTGAGTTCCCTCCGGATTATTACAAGCACGTTCCTGAGCCAGCGGCTGACAGGTGTGCTCTCTGAAGGACCCATGACTCCCGCTCTGATATAAAATATTAACCTGAGTTCATTTTGGGCTGATGGATCAGAGTGCAAATCAAGGAGAGAGAGAAAGTCGTATGATTGTTCACAGAAAGTCTGGTCCACTTTCATGCTTAGAGGGTCTAGATGAATATCGTTAATATACAGTATATGGTTTTACAAACTGTTAAACATTACGGCTTTGAGATGGACCTCCTACCAGCCGTTTGGCTCTCAAACGTTCATGTGTAATTTGTCTTCTGTTACTCGTGTACAGCAGGGGGATTCACACCGATCGCACAGACGCAACAGCAAACGCTCTCACACACCTGCTGATATTTCCCAGGATGGCACTCATTGTTTTTTTCCTATTATGAATATTGACATTGTGATTTCATGCATGTCTGTCAGCGCAGTAATGATGCAGCAACATTCTCCAGGCGACTGACAATGTGCTGCTAGTCACGTCAGATTCAGCCATCAAAGCACACCGAGTCTGATTTGGTGATGAAATATGTTCACCAAATCGTTTTGCAACTTCCCAAAATATGCAAATTATTTTTTTCCTATCTTTTTAGTGAATCTGTTGTCTTGATGCAAACATGTCGTTCTCATCAACTGTGATGCGTTAAACCAACAATGAATGAATCGCATCTGTTTCAGTTCCTAAACAGGTGTGACATTATAATTTGTTACTGAGTAAAAAAGTAATGATTCCTCTGTGCAATTAAACCAGATGTGTTATTCAGATTAACTAGTTTAAATAACTTAGCAAGTTTCACTTTAAACTGGTGCTGTCACCCAAAAGCAGTTGACTTACAAGACAACCGACCAAAGAAGAAAACATGATGTCCACCATAGCACCTATTGGGCGATACTAAAAAATACAACTTACCTTGCATTTTGAATTGCAGAACTCTACCACTGTGCTTTTATAGCTAAAAGCACTTATTTTGAGTATGTTTCGGGTTTGCTAGCATGCTAAAACCTGGAAGAAGTTGTGCCTCTAAATTGACCCCTTTTACATCACATCTTGGATCTTGCTAACATCTTTTTCTTAGCATCTTGTACCATAAGCATTATGTTCTAACACAGCAACTATCAAGTTAAAAATAGTATAAAAACTAGGAATGCACAATTTATTGGTACCACATCATTATTGGCTAATATTAGAGGTTTTAAATTTATCTATTATCGACTGTATCCGTTGATATTAGATATTTAATTATACTTGGTCATTTCCTATTATTATTGTAGAAAATAATATGAAACAAAATAGTATATTTTGACATCAGCTATTTATCCGTTACCGACCATAACATTGATATTAGAAACTTTAAATGTACTCACCCATTTCATTTAATATTATTAATATTGTAGAGTGTTCCAGGAATGAGTGCAAAAAAAACCCCCAGCTGTGAGTTGCATTTTAGCACTTCTGGTTTTATTATCCTGAAGTCAATGGGTTTTTTTGAATGGGTTTTTGGTTGAATGCCTGAAATAAGGTCTGTGGCGAACACGAGCTCAAAATATTTTCACGTTTTACTCTGACATAAAATACATGTAGTACACCCTTGTGATTTTATTTTATTTTTGCATGTACTTATCCTGTAAAGGTGGTTGTTAACAAGTGGTTAAATGAGACTTTACTGAAGCAACCGTAGTGTAGTTTGATTATAGTTAAGCTACGTTAAGCTTTTATTCGTTCTGGGGATTTTATTTTTTCGTCAAAATTCATAAAAGTTGTTTTTGACGTTATTTTCTGCAATTATTCAAAAGTCAGTTAAAAAACCCTATTGGCTTTGTGTCGAGGGAGCTTGCAAAATTACATAATCCCAACAGGATGATGATGATGATTATTACTATTGTAGACCATAATATAAAACAAAATAATACTGAATTTTTAACATCAGCCATTTATCAGTTAATGGTCATACATAAAAATGAGTAGTTTATTGGTATTGGCCAGAATTGTAATATTGGTGCATCTTCATATTATATTTGTCTTATCTTTTTTTATTTTTTTTTTATGTAGAAGCACGTCATGTGCGATCAGCCCCTTGCCCAGGGGCAAGTCGTGGCCTAATGGTTAGAGAGTCGGACTCATAACCCAAAAAGTTGTGGGTTCGAGTCTCGTACCGGCAGGGATTGTAGGTGGGGGGAGTGAATGTACAGCGCTCTCTCCCACCTTCAATACCACGACTGAGGTGCCCTTGAGCAAGGCACCGAACCCCCAACTGCTCCCCGGGCGCCGCAGCATAAATGGCTGCCCACTGCTCCGGGTGTGTGTTCACGGTGTGTGTGTGTTCACTGCTGTGTGTGTGCACTTTGGATGGGTAAATGCAGAGCACTAATTCCGAGTATGGGTCACCATACTTGGCCACATGTCACGTCACTTTTTAAGAAATGTCTTATCACGTCATAATCCAGCCTAATTATCAGTGTTAATTTTGACAGCAAATTTTGATTTAGTCTTATAGTCTTGACTAAAATGCAATTTTTAATCATATTGTAGTCATCTGAATTGTTTTAGTTTTTGTCGGCTAAAATCTAATGGGTTTATTTAGTGTAATGCATTTATTAAGCACGTCTCTAAAATTTCCAAACTCATTATACTGTATAGGTTTGATATTAAGATTGTATCATGCAATATAGACACAGATTTAACTGCTGTGACACACAACATGCCTTTATATTAAAATTAAATAAAACCACTTCTCATAAAGGAACAAGAACATGGTCTTCCTTTCAATGAAATACCAATAGTTATATAATATTTATTCTTTATAATGACTTATAAACATTTTTCATTCTTTCAAGCAGACATATATATTTATATGAATAAATTTAGATTAATCTTTATTAGGGTTACTAAAGTCATTCAGTCAAGAGCCGTGAGTCATTTTCTCTTTGTCTTTTGTTTCTTGATTAACATTAATGACACAGACAACTGCAGCTAAATGAGGCTGCTGTCCCTTTAAAACCGAATGCACGGGTGCATTATACTGATACCATATCTGATATTCTCCCAACTGTTTACTTTCACTTAAAGTGCCCCTATTATGGGTTATGAAAGGTTCATATTTTGGTTTTGGGAGTCCCCAACAGCAGCTAAATGAGGCTGCTGTCCCTTTAAAACCGAATGCACGGGTGCATTATACTGATACCATATCTGATATTCTCCCAACTGTTTACTTTCACTTAAAGTGCCCCTATTATGGGTTATGAAAGGTTAATATTTTGGTTTTGGGAGTCCCCAACAACAGGTTGACATGCATGCAAGGTCAAAAAACACTTTCATCGTCTTATAATGCGCATTTATTTTTACCTATTTGCTCAATGACTCCCAAACGATTCGTTTAACGATTCATTTTTCCAAACCCCTCCTTTGCTTGACGCTAATCTACTGTGATTGGGCCAATTGATCTCATTTTCATTTCATTATGCCTGTAATGCCCGATAAAGCAGCGTTTGTGAGCGCAGTGCTGCTTTGTGTACTCCAAAAGCAGCACCTAGTGGCAAAGAATGAATTTGCATTTTCATTCAGACCAACCCGAAAAACCAACAAGTGGGCGGGCAATATGCTAATGTTTCATGTTGACTTCAACATGAAACGGCTTGGGATTCGTTTTAAAAACGACTTGTTTCAATGATTCAGAGTCGACGCTTTCTTTTGAGAGACAATAACTTTATGCATGGTGCACTTTCAGATTTAAAACTTGCCAGGATGTTTTTATTCACTTTGAGCTGCTTCACACTGCATGAAAGGTAATTTAAAAAAATCCATAATAGGGGCACTTTAAGACAAAACCGAGTGTGTATTTGTGAATACTCGTCAAAACGGACAATTCAACATCATTTTGTGTTAATAGATTTTCGTCAAAATTTTTGTCATTTAAAACGAGTTTTTATTTCGTTGTCGTCTCGTTTTTGTCAGTGAAAAAATTTCGTTGACGAAAATGATTAACACTGCTAATTATATAAAACATGAAAACAGGCTAGTTGACTAGTCTATTTTGAAAACATAGTTTTACACATTCCTGGTAGATGTGCATTCATGTTTGTTTCTTATCAGGTGTTGTGGATGTGTTTGTGTGTGGCTGTGGAGCTGGATTACTACACTGATAGAGCTGCTCGAGTATTTGGTCCAGTGTCACGTCACTTCTCATCTCCTGGGCTGGGATGCTAAACTGTCCTCCTGCAGTGACATCTGCAGTCTCACTCACTCACCAAGCTAATCTTTTGAATGGTAGTGTCTGTCCATTCATTATATGTATATTATATGAGCATTTTTTAACATATTTAGGAGTCATAATGTGCTCATTAGTGGGGAAAAAGGACCTAGATTTTTATTTGAAATGGGACATTGCTTGAGTTCATTCCCCTGTGCCTTAACATTTTTAATCAGTCCTGCTCATTAATATCCTAAAATATGCCAATGCCAAACCAGGCTAAAAAAGTTTTGAAGAGAGCAGAAAGTGGAATTGGAGCAGATCTCAGCAGATGGTGTCAGAATTGGTGTGTGGTGCTCTTCTGTACTGCTAGAGCTCTTGAATGTGCTTGAGGCCGCATCAGGTGATAGATGCCGTGTTCATGAGAAAATCAATCAGCCGCTGGGTGACGGACGGCATTATGGGCGATGAGGCCATATTTTTTGATGGAGTAAACATTACTAGGCATGAGGGATGGAGTGCGGTGTAAGAAATCACTGTAAGAGTGAGTGAACAAGCAGTCAAGTGCACAGGTTTTTATACTTCATTCATTTTCACGCAATAACCACATACACCTGAATATGAAAAGACAAAAATGTGCTTGAACAAAATACAGTTGAAATATCAAATGATTGCGTGATCAATGTGATGTTTAAGACTTGATGTTTGTGTCAGGGTCACTGCAGGTCCTGAAAAAATCTTAAAATGCAGTTTTATCAAATTGAAGGACAGACAGTTTTAAACGTCTCAATTATCATTGAAGAGTTCTTATATTTTGAAATGGAAAAAAACATATTCACGATATGGCCTAAATTGAATTACTACCTTTGCTACTTGGCGCTACTTGTTGCACATTGGCTCTTTCAAAGCGGTTCACAATCAACAAATACCATTCATTTGTGTCAAACTATTGCTTATAGTCTACTTTTGATGAATTATAAGAGCGTTTACTTCATGGTGTTTATATTGATGGTTGTATCTTTGAATAAGCAGCAGGGAGTAGTAACACATAGACGTTTTAAAATTAGAGTCAGTGCATTTCTGGCTTGTTTATAATTAAAGGTCTTGCATTATGCGTAAAATCTGGCTTTCTTGCTATTATTGGTATTTTGGTTACACAATAAACTGTATCTGGGATTTAATTCAACATAAACGTTTGTAGCTCACAGGAAGGAAAGACTAAATATTATATGACACATTCAGTATATACATTTTAAGAGTATCGACACAATAAACTGGTTATTAATTTTCTTTAAACACATTATTATTGCATCAGCAAATCCAATTTGTCCGATATGCTATATACAATATTAACTTTGGTTGTGCAGCTGGTTTTTAAAAGAAAGTCTTAAATTTGACATTAAATCCTCTGTGCTGTGTTTGACTCGGCCTGTATTGGAACGACAAAATGAGGACGGTGCATAAAATTGACACCCACTTGAATATTCCAACAGTGTCTTTGTAAAGAACAGGCCTTTTGCATTTTGCTGTTCAAGATTATTCAAATTTGGATCTTGTCTGACTTGTCCAAAGTTTTCTTAAATGTGCCGTTTCTTCCTAGTGAATGTAGTGGCATCAGTCTCCAAGTGATGTTCTCCTCCTCCTGTGCTGAGGAGAGATAGCGGTGCATGTGTTATTAGAGCTCTCGCGGTCTCTTTTTCTCTCTTATGTGCTCTCTTCCTCGGGCTGTAGCCATTCAGATCATCTGGCACAGGCATGCTATCGTGGAGGATTACTGTTAGCGTTGCATCATGGGTCCAGATGAAGGCAATTCTTAAGAGAGCTTCCCAGATTCATTCCCTCTAGGGCTCTATTTACATTACGTAATTATTGGTATCCATTAAATTCATGCTCTCTTTTCCTCTTGACATTAAACAGGATATAAAACTGAATGGCCGACTGAGTCATAACATCACCATTAAGCCACTGCATAGCATGCTGTAAGATAGGAATTAAACAGGATGGGCTCGGCTCTGAATTTTGGACACTTGTGAGCTTTGACGGCAGAAAAGACGATCATAACTTCAGCAGAAAAGTCAAGGACAGTGACTTTTGTTGATTTCAAGTTTTAGAGCCAGCATAAAACTGAAGTTATGATCGTCTTTTCTTCCCTGTTGTGACATGCGTCCAAATTAAATGGTTTCTCGAATGGGTGGGACTTTATTTTATTGTCCTTGCAGCCTCTTGTTGCGAGGGGGAGGGGATGGTCATGTTTTTGATTAAATATTACAAGGGCACATACATTTTAAAAAGGTGATGTGCTTTTATAATAACCCAACTCCAAGTAAAATATGTTCAGATTTGCTGTTACAGTAAATCTCAACTGCCTTCAACAAATCTCTGTGCAATAGAATATATTTTTAGTCAGGTCGGTGAGGGATCGCGCATATATCGCATAGTTTTACTCATTCCCACAGGATTCGCGTTTATAATGTGGGAAATTCCCAAAAACATTTATTCAATATAGCATGAATGTTAGGCATTAAGATATTAAAAAAATAATTTTAAGATTTTCTGTAAAGCTGCTTTGAAACACTGTTTATTGTGAAAAGCACTGTTCAGTACAAGCAAGCTTGACTTTAAAAGTCATGTAGTATATTCCAGCCTTTAATCTGTTAACTTGAATAACATGATTTATTCATGATAATGTATTCATCACTGTTACACCTTTAGAAATTTGAATACCTTAAAACACATGACAAACAAACTGTCAAATAGTATGATGCATTTTACCTTTTTGTTACAATTATTTATGAAAAGATATAGTGCATTACAACTAGGGATGTGCGCGACGACTAATTTGACTGTCATTTAAACGAAAGTTTTGTATCCGACTAGTCGACTAGTCTAAAAGCATGAAACCTCCAAAAGATGGTAAGACGCAAAAAACCTCTGTGCGTGCGTGTAGCATATATAATAGCCTATATTTGAAATACTTAATCTATGAATCACACTGTCAGATCCCTCAATGAATTCCGCTTGCCGCACACTTGTCTCGTTATCATCATTTCATTTTAGGCGGTCGTTAAAAAGAAATAAAAGAAGAGTATACACCCAACGTCTGCCAAAGCATAGCTTATTTATTCAAATCAGCTGGGGAAATGCAGAACAATGGAAAATCAATCAATAGCCTGACAGAATTCTTAATCTTCATATAACGTTAGCCAACATATTAAAACAAGTCAAAAACAATAGGAAGGTTTATCAAGAAATAGCATTAAAACGGCTTTTAAAAACATGCTTCGTGTAGGCTATATCGCCTAAAAACAAAATGCAACAATGCCCGTTTTACTTACTCAGACCATTATTTGTTCAGTGAAATTATCAACGTGGTCTGGTGAAAGA
>NW_015505566.1:483935-486445 GCF_001515645.1 Sinocyclocheilus grahami | reverse complement strand
TTATTTGTTCAGTGAAATTATCAACGTGGTCTGGTGAAAGACGGGACCTGAGGCGATTAACAATAAAATTCCTGCACATGAAAAAACGTGCTCGGCAGGAACTGAAGTCGCAGGCACGCAGAGATAGCGAAAAGCAAGCCGATAGAGTTTCAGAAAGCGCCTGGACATCCCACACCACCACCGAAGTGGGTCTTCGTTAGAGGAATAGATGGCAAGGATGGGATCGCAGCGCCGGTGGGTTGTAGTGAATCACGTGATTGACATTAGCTGGCTTTGGCCAGCCTCTAAGCTAACGCCTACGTCCCTGTATTGAATATGATTATGCATCGCTCCAGTAGAGATATTGTAAGACAATTTGACATTACACAGTTTACTCAAAACTTTTCCATTTCCTTCTAATTCAAAATAATCCCACACCTTCTTGTCTTTCGTGTGGTCATTTTTGAACTCGCGAACTGACACGAAGAAAACGCATGTGAGGTCTGAGGTAAAAATGTAGCTTCCGCCCAGATAAACTTTAAAAAAATAATGTATTATTTTTCAAACGTTTTATTTTAACTTGTTATTTTAAATGTTTTAAATGCAATGTTAAAATGACGGTAATATGAATGATAAAATCCTGTTTTAGTTTTTCTTTTTCTTTTTCTGTGGTGTAATGGACTATTGTTTTCAGTGTCGACTAGTAGGAGCTGTACCGTTTAGTCGACTAGACCCGCACATCCCTAATTACAACGTACATTATGAATACCTTTATAATCCATTATACGTAAAGGCTTTAAGGAAAGTGTTACCCATCTTTTTTATAATTTTATTATAATTATGATAATTTTATTAGTATATATTTGTTTTTTATTAATTTTCTTACATTAATCAAATGTCATAATGTTTGGTTCAAAGCTTTTTTTAATGCCTATGGAGAAATATTTAGGGTTAAAAGATGAATTTTAAAACTAAATTGAATCCGAAATAATAAATAATTGTATTCATTTTTATTTATTTTTATATCTTTTTTTATTTATAGTTGTTCATATACTCTTTTATTTTAGATTTAAATAAAGATACTGAATAAAAACTGAGCGCTGTCATCGTTATATAATATATAATAAAGTCATATAATACACAGATAACAGGCCGACACTGTACTTAACACAGTACACAGATGCTAAATAAACTGACCTGCTGTTGCTCACTACTCTGTGATTTATGCTGCAGTAGAGATTCATTAGAGCCTTTGATTCTTTTTCTTACTTGAACGGGTTTCACGCTACTGACTATAAATGTTATTTACCAAAAGGAAAATAGCAGTGGGCTTTTATCAGCTCTTGTGAAGCACTGAGACACTCCATTAGTGGTGCATCAGTGCTCTAAAGGCAAAAGGCTAGTGTCCGCTGCAGAACTGTGTTTAAATGAAAAGCTCTAAAAAGTTCATTGTCTCAACTGCGTAACTAAAGTCTGTTCTCTCATTCTAAAGTGAGAGCTTTGAAAGCTATTAGTTTTGGTGTACAGTGCCGTTAAAGCACTAGCTCTTGTCATAGACACTAATGTGTGCCATGTTGCCCCATGGGAAAAATAGTCCTTTTATATCTACTAATTGAGTAGATTATTCTCTAAGCATGAAAAATATCAAATTTGCATTAATTAACGTTAGTGTACAGAGCTACACAAACAATGCTGTGGGCTGTTATTTGTGGGTCTTTGTTTTTGTTGCGGTTAGAGTGAAAGGACGGCCTCATGTCTTCATAGTGCTGTGTGCATGTGGGATGCTGATGAATGAAATCAACCAGCCCACCTTGTTTTTTGATCCTCCGAGAGAATGAAATGAATTTCACTGCCAGTGCCGTTATGATGCTGTCATCATGTGGTCACCTGACCAAGCACCACTGGTCAGGGTCGTTGACATGTCAGCAGTGTATGACATGATATACTTCATCTTTTTTTTTCTCTCTCTCATTTAAACAGACCTCATAAGTATTGTATTACTTACTGTATTCGTAACTTAAAAGAGAAACTTGTACGGCTTGTTGAGGTGAAAATTCCCACAGACTTGCATTGAAGTAAGTCCATTTTTATGACCTCATATTAAAATGGTTATTTAAAAAAAATAAAAATATATAATATTTCAAATTAATTATTATATAATATTTATTACTGTATGAGGGCTTCCACAGGTCCTTAAAAAGTCTTTCATTTAGTTGCATCAAATTTAAAGGCACAATATGTAAGTTTTCGCCGCTAGAGGTCGCATTTTCAAAACGATATCAAAGGGCGAAGCTTGATGACGCTATGAAGGAGAGTGGAAAGATTGGAAATGTCGTTTTCACCATCCAGAGCAAATTAAGTCTAATCGTTTAGAAAAGGTACAGCACACCTCTCCCTCATAAGGTCTAATGTCAGGATCTGCAAGTGTAAGCCTCAGCAAACACCAGTAATTATTGCTCATCAACAATACAACAACAATATCATGTCGTTGCATACAGACAACGGGTGTCTCACTTTAGATTGCATGTGGA
>NW_015505566.1:482971-483925 GCF_001515645.1 Sinocyclocheilus grahami | reverse complement strand
GCACAATATGTAAGTTTTCGCCGCTAGAGGTCGCATTTTCAAAACGATATCAAAGGGCGAAGCTTGATGACGCTATGAAGGAGAGTGGAAAGATTGGAAATGTCGTTTTCACCATCCAGAGATGTCCGAATCATGTTCACGGATTTAATGAATTATATTTTTATTACCTTTACCTTCCAAAGTTATTCAAACAATTAGCTCCTCCATAAATATTGTATGTAGTTGTTGTTAAAAAAGGCATTAGGTGTGTCCCAAATCGCATACATATGCACTATTCTATGACGTTTTTTAGTGTAAATAGTGCGAGTAGTGCGTTCACACTGAACAATCCAAAAAGAAAAAGTGCACTTTAAATACCTGAATGATGCACTTAACCAAAAAAAATGCAGTGTGGAGTGTCGGACACTTCATGCACTCTGAATTATATAAGGTTATTTTGTCATTCATAATCATACACTACAGTACATAGTCCATAAGTACATGGTGTATAGTGCGTCATTTGGGACACAGCTATTATTTCTACAATAAAATAAAAACAATAATATTTATATGGTTATAAAATTTCTGAATGTAACTTTTGCCATTGTGTGTGTTGTCTTGTACAATATAAAAAACTAAAAAAAAAAATATTTTAATTATAATAATAATTGTAATTAAAATGAATATATTTAAAATACTGTTTTAAATGTAAAATATTTGTTAGTTAAACTAAATAAATATATAAAACTATTTATGTGAACTATAAAAAAGTGCTTAAAAATTGAGAACATGAAAAGAATTAAACAGCACTTGTCCTCATTTAATGTAATAATAAAAAGTTAAAAGAACAGCATTTATTTAAAAAAAAATTATTTTCTAACAATGTCTTTTCTAAAAAAAAATATTTTCTAACAAAGTCTTTACTACCACTTTTATCAATTTAACATATCCTTGCTGAATAAAAGTATTAATTTC
>NW_015505566.1:480563-482468 GCF_001515645.1 Sinocyclocheilus grahami | reverse complement strand
GCATCGGCTGGCAGATGCCTGAGGGCAGGACTCGCCTCATGAAGGACTGTTCAATGATCAGAGGCGTCATTCCCCCCCCGGAGCACCAAACACTGCCACCTCTCTTTACTTCCCATCAGTAATATCCCTGTTCTGACATGGCCAAGATGGCAGCTACAGGAAATTCCTGATCCTGTGTCCTCGGGGCAGGAGAAAGCTAGGAGTGCAGCCCTGGATTTAGGACCTCTGGATGAGGGAGCGAGAGCGATGTTCTCCATAAAGAGCTCATCACTCAGACTCACACGGCGAGGCAGCCTGTCTGCTTAGGGTTTTAATGATCTCAGAGACCCTAGTTATCCACAGCACAGTCCATCAGCCCTGCCGTTAAACCACCGCAAGAAACCAAGCAGATCTCTTTGTGTTCAACTTCCTGGATCTCCTGGTTGAAAGCTGAAGGAGAAGGTTGGTGGTGGTTTTGAGTTTTCTGCTGGGTGCTGATGCAACAGTGTTGATGTGTGTGTGTGAGTAAAGAGCCCTTGTGTCTTTGACCCATTCTCCTGCTGTGCTTATGGAAAATCCTGTGATTGATTCCAGGAACGTATCCGTCATGTTGTACACATCATCTCTATGGCAACCTTCATCTCCAGGCGAACGCTGATATTTGATTTTCAGTCTATGAAAAATAGCTGGCTACTTTTTCCTGGAAGTTGAAGCCATTGGGGACTGAGCCAGACGAGCTTTTAATTTGGACGGAGTTGACTGATGCTTCAAGAACTGGCTTTGAAGAGCAAATGATCCTTTGAAGCTTTGTATAATGCTAGATTTTTTAATTTTCTGAAGAAAATGTGAGTTTGTTTGCTTGTGCGAAACTGCGGTGTATGTGTGGTTGTCAGAGCGTTGCTATCAGGCTGCCAAGAGGTTGTGTACAAGTTAGTGTTAAATCTTGTCAAATTACCAATTAAGTTTTACTAAAAAACGTCAAAAACAAAAAAAAAGGCCAGACAAGGCCGTCACAATTACTCAACTAAAATTAAGTACTTTGTTTTTAAAAAAAACTGTGTATCAGGTAATAATACTGCAAGTGACACATTCCACAGACATCCCATGTTTCATAGAAATACATAAAAATTACATATTTGCATTATTAGACAATTTTCTACCATCCAGCGTTTATACAGTACTGGAAAGTAGGCATTAATTAAAACTCTCTTTTTCATCAAATAAATGTATGAATACATCAATATGTTTCTAAATATGAAGTATGTTGTTCATTGGTGATTTAAAAAAAAAAAAAAAAAGTCCAAACCCAGGTTTGAGTTTGCATGATTTGATGTCAACATGTTTGATGTTCAAGAAATTACAGTCGCTGTAGCATTTCTGTCGACTGAGTCGATTAATTGAGTTAGAGGACCTTTTTAATTAAATGGAGTTTGGTCAAGAATAAGGATTAGAAGTTCATCCACATAATCATGATTACAAGTAATGGTTTAAAATGAAAATTTGAGTAATTCGCTTGATGTTAAAGCATGTACTATTACCTGATGTATTTTAACATTATTGTTCAAAAGAACCATAAGAGTACTTACTTTAGAGAAAGTACTCTTTAATGCGTTATTGATCAAGTTATTATTTCCCCATTAAAATGCATATCTGCATTTTAAGACATTTTAAAGGCTATTTTTCACTTGGTCTATTTTTATCACTTAGCACACACACAAAAATCATTTTACTCGATTAACCGTCAAAATAAATGGCTTATAACTCGATTAATCACCAAAATAATCAATAGCGAAAGCTCTAGGCAAGACAAAAATTGACATATTGATGATGATTAAATGCTTTTTATTAAAACATACTGTTGACAAAAACAAGAATTAGTTGGAATGAATGAATGATGCATTTATATAGTGCTTTATTGTGTATTGC
>NW_015505566.1:479426-480071 GCF_001515645.1 Sinocyclocheilus grahami | reverse complement strand
CGTTGCATACAGACAACGGGTGTCTCACTTTAGATTGCATGTGGATTGCAGATTCACAGACGTGTTTCCTGCAACATAAATGTGTGGCATTGTAGCGTGGATTCGGTCCCTGAGGGCCAATTAGAGCATGATGTGGGAGGAGAGATGAAAAGCTGTTGTCTCTCCATACTTATGTGTGTTTTTCTGTCTATGTGTACACACATTCATGGGCATTCATTCTGGCTGCTTAGCTGTGAAAAGGCCTCAGTTGCCATATTAACTATCGGCAAAAGTATGCACACATTCCTCCCCTGCCTCTTCACACTGACGGCTTTGTTCAGAAATGGGACAGAATCAAGTATTCAATAGTGCTCATCATCAGCTTTCATTAATTAATTATTAGTCTGAGAAGAGCTCTGTTCGGGAACACTATGGGATGTGCAGCAGACTGTTAAAGAGCGCGATAATTAACATTTTGACATGTTTAACAACAGCAGTATTATTTTATATATTTTGCTTTTTTTTAATAATCCAAAATCAACCTTGGCACTTGAGTCTTTTGTTTTGAATGTTTAAAATTGATGCTTTTTCAGGTTTAATGGCAAGTGAAGCTTCTTTCTTTTTTCCTTAAAGGGGTCATATGATGTTGCTAAAAAGAACATTATT
>NW_015505566.1:452247-478144 GCF_001515645.1 Sinocyclocheilus grahami | reverse complement strand
GGTGACCAGGGTCTTTCCAGCTCCAAAAAAGACAACATCTTGAAATGCCAAAAATGTGAGTTTTTGGTGAACTGTTATTTTAATCAAAGAGCTTAACCATTGGTTGCTCCATGGGGATTGTCCCTGTAAGTCATTTTTGATCAAAGTTTCAGTTAGTACATCTAAATTAGGCTACATGCTCATACACAAGAGAAATCAGCACAAGTCTTGTAGTTGAGAGTGCCTACTGCTGAGAATTATCACATATATTCACACAAATATCCTAAATGATGCTGTTTCATCTTCTAACTATGGCACTAGACGACTTTGTCTTTATAATTTGCCTTAAAGTAGTCAGATATTTAGATACTTGACTTGCATACATTTTTCTTCATAATTTTGAAAATCTAATGCAATTGTTGAAAATTAAGTGTGACTCAAACTGTTGATATCGGCAATCATAATAAACCCACCCCTACCCAAAAGAAACACGCCTTTGTGGCTTGGACCCCAAATTCACGAACACGCTATGCAACAAAAACAAATACAGTTTTCATGATCAGCTCCGAGCTCCCTATATTACACTATAGAAAAAAAAACAAATCTATTACAAATTTGACATGAATAAGGGGTTACAGCAATCACAAAAAGCCAAACAGAAAGAAAACGCAAAGATGACATGACAAGCAAGAGTTTGTTTTTAGTCGGCAGAAACCAACTCAGTGGTATTAAAACAACAGTATACATTGGCTGTGTGCAACATAGCGAAACCAATGTTACTCATGTATCGAGCAGAAACAAAGCAACCTCATCATGACCAATAATGCCCCCTATTGCTGATTGGCTAAGTGGTGCTGTGTCTGATCGTCCAGTCCTCTTTGTTTTTTTCCCACACAGCCAGAACTATGTACACACACAATATCTTTTTCAGCACACAAAGAGCAGGCAGCTAGCAGATATTCACAAAATTATTTGTTTGGTTGTCAATTCCAATTTTCGACATTAGAACTCACTGCACCTTTAAAATGATATTTCACTCAAATATGAAAATTCTGTCTTCATTCACTCACCCTCATGTCGTTCCAAACCCATAAGACTTTTTCCACTTGAAGATATTTTTAATAATGAAACCCAAGATGTTTCTGCATTGAAAGGTCATTCCAACAAAACTTTGACGCTTCAGAAATTTCATAAAGGCATCGTAAGAAATCCATATGAATCAATCAGTGCAATCCAACATACAGTACAAACATTTATCAAAAAACATACACAGAGCTCATCAAAAATGGAAAATGGAAGCGGGAACATGTTTGCACTACATGCAAGAGCAAACCTCATTGGTTCTTACTCACTTTTGAGTTTCCATTTTCCATATTTGAGGAGCTCTGTGTGTATATATGTGTTTTATATACAAGTTTTTCAGTCTGGTTCTAATGAGAGCATCTGGAGATTTGGTTTGGTGCTCATCCTGCAATAGTATTATTGCACTTTATTTATTTACAGGGTGGCCGTGGGTCCTTAAAAAGTTTTAATGTCTTAAATTTTTCCTTTAAAAAAAGCTTTAATAAGTCTTGATGTTTTAAATATTTTTGGTCATATTACCACAAAACTTTCTCCAGTGTCACGGACCCAGTGACTGTTTACAATCATTGGACAGACAGAAGATTTTTTCCCCGCTGTAGTTGCGCGTTTTCAGAGAGAATAGTAGCAGCAGAATCCAGCCGAACACCAAATTTACTGAAAAATGGCTCGAATTTTACTTGCCTGATGGGACAAATAGCCTGATTGAAACTTAAGTGACAAATAAATAGTTACGCATCGAAACGTGAGAGTGATTCTTCTAATTTGATTACATGCAGTTTAAACGGCGATTAACTTTCATGAAGAAATAACGGCACACACAAAGAAACTCACGGAACAAACATACTGTCAACCCTGTATTAAAGAAGGTGCTTTCAGAGCATTGCTGCTAATGGATTTCCTTGAGTTTCATAAGCCTTCACCCATCTGCACATTGTACAGTTCCTCCAGTGGCTTTCAGAGAATTTTTAGGGCGTAAGGCTGCCACTTAATGCCATGGCAACAGACCTGTAGGTGCTGTTTTATATTCAATCTCCTCAGCTGGTGAATATTATGGGCTGTGGAATAACGTACAGAAGAGGCCCATTATTGCACTCTTAACGGATCCATCAGAATTCCCTGAACAGCCCAGCGTGATTTTAAAGGCTTATAGAGCCAGAGAAAGAGTGGTATACTCCCAATCTGATTTAATTACCGCTGCCCATGTCTTGGGTCCGTTCTCTATGGAAGCACAGCGAATGAAGTGAATGTCGATTAAAAAGGATTTGGATTTGTGATGTCCCAAGAGATCCGTTTAGAAGATCCTTCCACTCGTTTCCTCACTAATGATGATTTCACTAGCGTGTGTATGAATGGCACGTTTATGAAGTTAATGTGGCAGACAAATTTGCCTGTTGACTGCTTAATGAAGGTGCTAGCGAGCAACGCTCTCCAAGTCTGAGGTTCCTCATGGAAATGTGCATTCGTATTTTATTCCAGTGGTTAAATAAAGATAAATGAGAAATTTCACTGTAATCACTCCTTAGTTACTTTGTAATTGTCGTTAAATGGTGACTTTTCCCCTTACTGTAGATGAGCGCAGCTGCATTTCTCATGCATGCTGTAATTGATGTATCACTGCCGCTGCATCCGGGGGCTTCTGGGTAAATGGATGATCTTTGAATAGGGCCGGTGTCTTTTTATGTCTTCCCAGAACAGACCTGTGATGGATTAAACACGGTGAACGACTGTTGAGATGATGGATGATGAGGTACACGGACTTCCTCCCTCTCATATCGGCCTCTCGCTTTCTCTCGTTTCTCTGTGTAGTGCACCTCTGAACTGCATTTCTGCAAAGTTTTGTTTCTTCCAAAGCACAATATGAACAAAACGGTGCTCATTTTTATGATAAAGCGATAGATTGATCACTCAAAAATGACAGTTTACAGAGAACAGCGACTATAGATTTCAATCTAGATGATTGGGAATATAGAGATTACATGTTACAGATGACTTATTTTATCTAAATCTATTAGGTGTTTGACCTGTTTTGTCATCTGCCTGTAAATTATGTCTGAAAAGTACTCACTGCTTCATATTTATGTGAAGTTATGAAATGCTTAGTTTCCTCTTTTATTTAATCTGCTTGTTACAGGTCACACTGTGGTTCTGTGGGAGCAATCATGTGTCCTACCTTAAACTCTAATGAGAGCAGTGTCAATAATCCTGACTTTTATAGCTGTTTGGGTTAATTACGGGTGTTTTATGGTTTCAGGGCTAGAGATTAATTGGTTTATGATGAGCAGTGGTAAGCTGAAAGTGTTACGCTCTTAAATTGCTTATAAATTAATAAATGCTGGCAGCATGTCAAGAGTGATTTGAGTCGCTTTTCTCTGAGCTGTTAGTGTGATGTTTTTATGTCACTATATACCATACTAAGCGCAACAAATATATACTTCAATAAGTTTGGGGTCAAGATTAAGATTATTTTAACGACCACAAGATATTTAATTTTTTGTGCTCACCAAGGCTGCATTTATTTGATTAAAAGTGCAGTAAAACAGAAATATTGTGGAATATTATTAAACCGTTTTCTATTGTAATATATGTTAAAATGTAATTTATTGCTGAATTTTCAGCATCATTACTCCAGTCTTCAGTGTCACATGATCCTTCAGAAATCATTCTGATATGATGATTTGCTGCTCAAGAAACATTCTTATTATTTTTCATGATTCTTTGATATATAGAATGTTCAAAAGAACAGCATTTATTTGAAATCGAAATCTTTTGTAACATTATAAATGACTTTACTGTTATTATTGATCAATTTAATGTGACCTTTATGAAAAAAAGTATAAATTTCTTTAACACTTAAAACCCCAAATGGATGAATTTGAATGGTAGTGATATATATATATATATATATGTTGAAAAACTAATCTAACTTGAAACATTAACTGACCTAAA
The DNA here is from genome assembly GCF_001515645.1 of Sinocyclocheilus grahami. NCBI lineage: Eukaryota > Metazoa > Chordata > Actinopteri > Cypriniformes > Cyprinidae > Sinocyclocheilus > Sinocyclocheilus grahami. The sequence goes on along the minus strand of NW_015505566.1, from coordinate 474,136 downwards.
ACATTCATACTGTCCTTTTGCTGCACTGAAAGCACTGCTATTTCTTATTTTTTCCATCAGAAGCTCTGACTGTGTGGTTTAATTAATTCCAAGTTAATGGAGCCATCTTAAAATCACCGAGCCTTAAATCTGTTACATAGACCTGCCTAGAGCCATCAAAGCTTCAGGTCAGTCCACGAGCCTCCTGCGGTGTGCTGCGGTGCTTTAATGGAGACCGCACAGCACTGTCTGACATCCTGCTGTTTAAAGAGCATCCAGTGAAACAGACCAGCGGACGCAGAATGAGGATTTAAAGGACCAGATGAAATTGTTGAATAATTTTTCCTGCATTGTCATATATCCTGTTCACACAGTTGCATATGGGAACATATCATCATGTAATCAATATAGGATCCATTTGTATCTGCAGTTTGTTTTGTCAACTTTCAGGAGTTTAATATCATACTAATGTTTAAAAGGTGGGTGTCAGTATAAGAATATTAAGAAATTGATACTTTTTTTCCAAGGATGCATTAAATTGATCGAAAGTAACAGCAAGGACATTAATAATGTTACAAAAGAGTTCTATTTCAAATAAATGCTGTTTTTTTTAACTCTCCAGTCATCTAATAATCCTGAAAAAATGGTTTCCACAAAAATATGAAGCAGCACAATTGTTTTTAACACTGATAATAATCAGAAATGTTTCTTGAGCAGAAAATCAGCCTGTTTTACTGAGTTCTGAAGGATCATGTGTGGATTAAAGATGCTGAAAATTCAGCTTTGATCACAGGAATAAATTACATTTTATAATATATGATGATAGAAAGAAGTTTTTACTGTATTTTGGATCAGATAAATGCAGACTTCATGAGCAGAAGGGATCTTATTGACCTCAAAACAAACAAAGTCATTTTGCTGGGTTTTCTCCAGCTTCTTGTCCAGTGCCCAGAGAGCAGGAAAGATCGTGCTGCTGTGATGATGCTTGTGTACATTTTAGACTCTTTTCAGAATATTTTTATGAGCTGTGTGCTTAGTTTGCACAAAATCTCTCTTTAAACCATTTTTCAGTTCAAGCTGCGATCCCAACAGAAGGTTTTCTTTTTCCCGTGTAATTGATGGGCCACAGTACTTAAATGTGTGCGGTCTGTCTTTGTGAATGCTACAGTAAACAAACTCCATGATGTCTGAAACGATCTTCTGAATGCCGGCTGCAAACATTCACGCCTCATTCACTCGTTAGGCTGACCTCATCTTCACACTGATAGTCCTGCATCAGGACAAAACGTGACACTTATTGACCAGCGTGGTCCACTACATGCATGTGAAACCATCAATTACCCCCTCCATCTTCAGTCAATACTGCCCATCATGGTGCTTAACACATGGCCGTATGAAAACGAAGCCTTGTCGGTTCAATCGAACACACATCACTAAACCTCCAGGGTTGATCGAATGCCTCTTTTGTGGTTTTAAAACAGTGATGGGCAAACTTGGCCCTTCCAGGCCACTTTCCTGGAGAGATTTGGTCCAACCCTGATAAAACTCACCTGCCTGTAGCTTTCTAGTAGTCTTGAAGACAATGATTAGCTGGTTCAGGTGTGTTTGATTAGGGTTGGAGCTAAACTCTGAAGGAAAGTGGCCTGGAAGGGCCAAGTTTGCCCACCCCTGCTTTACAAGGATAGTTCAGCCAAAAAAATGCACTTCTGTCATCGTTTACTCACCTGTATGATATTCTTTCTTTAGTTTCCTCTTTTGAGATCCACAGAAGAGAGAAAATACAGATTTGGAGCGACATGAGGGCAAGAAATGATGAAACCGTTTTAATTTTTTCTTCTTTTTAATGATGGTGTTGTGCTTTTGTTCTTTCTGTATTTTCCATATTTCTTTTTCTTTCCGTCTTATACTTTCCGTCTTTCTCTCCTCGTCACTGCGATTTTTCTCTAGATCTTTCTCCTGGCTATGAGGGCTTTGTCCTGTTTAAATCTTTCAGGTGCATTCAGAGGGAACAAACTCTGAGCCGGCCGAGTTTCTGCAGTCACATCCTCCTCCCACAAGCCCATTCTCTCATTCTCGCAGCCTTTGTGCTTATGTAATCTGTTTCTTGTAGACAGTGAGAGACTGAGACAGAACATAAGAAACAGGGATATTCCTTTCTTTGTTCTGTTATGCCGCTGTGCCATTAGCGACGAGTCTATTTGCGGCCCTCCATGTGTCCCGCTGGTTTTCCAGTCTGACAGCACTATTCCCAGTGGAGAATGTGGTCTTTGTTGAGGCATTCCGAGCATGCATATTATTTTCAGATGTGTGAGGTGTTGAGTCAGCAGGGTCACAGATAGCTGTCTCTGGGTGAGTGTTGAGCCGTTGTCAGAAACCTCTCCAGACAAATCAACAGCACAGCATTTCTTTGTAGTCTGAAGATGCGGTTTAATGCAAACTTTTGGTTTTACTTTTGGTCAGCGTTGAGTTCAGGTGTAATTTTTGTGCAATTGTCAGCAGAACCATTGATTTGTCTTTCTCCAAATGCTGTTATGGGGTCGTGATCCCATTATTGCACAAAAAAATACCATCTTTGGCTCTTTCTGTTCAAGCATTTCTGTAGTTCAAATTTGCAATTTGGGGTGTGCGATATCACAATTTTTAATTGTGGACATTTAAAATGTCTCCACGGTCTGCTTTTGAAGAAATATCGTAGTATCGTGCTACAGTGCTCCTTTGCAGTTCTGGCGTCTCTGTCTCAGTATACTGAACAATGCCACATACATTCACATCAAATATTAACTCAGCGGTAGTGTTACACTCACGGGACACTGCACTTATTCACAATCACAAAAGTACATTATTTTGCATGTGCTTTAAAGCCTTGCCGGTTAAACATTTCATTTGCGTGCTGTTCTGATGTGCACTTTTTCTGAGCGTGTACACCTGAAGCACACGCGCACACTAAAAAACCTGTCAAACAGCACCCGAGTACTGGACTGAGTTATCTTTCTAGTCTGATTTCGATAATAATGTGAGAAAAACACAAAGTTTACATGTGAACATAGTTGGTTATGTCTAAAGTGAAAGTAAAAAGTGAGGAAAAAAAACAGATGCGTGCCTGTGTATTAGATTCGTGCAGCTCTTAAAGGGATAGTTCTCCCAAAAATGAAGTTTCTATCATTAATTACTCACCCTTATGTCATGCCAAACCTGAAAGACCTTGGTTCATCTTCAGAACACAAATTAAGATATTTTTGATGAAATCCAAGAGCTTTCTGACCCTACATAGACAGCAACGCAGTTGAAATGTTCAAGGCCCAGAAAGATAGTGAGGACCATGTTAAAATAGTCCATGTGACATCAGTGGTTCAACTGTAATGTTATGAAGCTACGAGAATACTTTCTGTGCGCAAAGAAAACAAAAATAACGACTTTATTCAACAATTTCTTCTCTTCCGTGTCAGTCGACACATGTTCACGAGAGTATCACGACACATGCGTGTGGTGCTGCTGATGCAGGAGCCGGCGTTCTGACTCGCTGGTTCTCGTGTCCGAGCTGGAGTCATGTTCAGCGGGAAACTGCTAACTTCAGAACGCCGTCCTGCGTATAACTCATAGCCGAAACATGCTGCGACTGCCTCCATAACCTGCCCATAAACAAACAGCAAACAGCTCTGAGGACATGTTTTAACATCCAAAGTAATAATATTCTTTATCTTTATGAATAAAATAATTTATTTTAGGCAAAGCATCAGGGTCTTCCATCATGCAAAAAGACCGATGCAACACTTTTTTAGATGATTCATACGAGCCCGCCTTGTGTTGCTTTGCATAAAATTTAGCAATATACAGCACAGTAACGATTTTATAGATAAAATAAAATGTACACAAACAATCTTTTACTCTTTTGCGTCGCATGAACGGAGAATTGCACACAAAATGATGTTGAATTGTAAACACACTTGATTACGTCTTAAATGAACGTAAACAGCAGGGAGAACGTGTCTCAATACATTGCATCCATTGCAGGTGTGCTTTGGTTTTAAAGGGACAGCAGCCTAATTTAGTTGCTATTGTCCGAGTCATTGATGTTAATCAAGCAACAAAAGAAAGACAGAAAATCACGCACTGCTCTTGAATGTAAAACTTTAGTAGCCCTAAAGATTAATCTAAATTGATTTATAAAAATAAGTGTCTGCTTGAAAGAATGAAGAATATGGTAACCGAGTTGCTATAAAGAATGCATAATTAGCTTATATAACCATTGGTATTTCATTAATAAGACGACCATGTTCTTGTTCTTTATGAGAAGTGGTTTTATTTAATTTTAACATAAAGGCATGTTGTGTGTCACCGCAGTTAAATTGGTGTCTATCATGACAAAACCTTAATATCAAGCCTATAGAATGTGTTTGGAAATTTTAGAGAAATGCTTAATTAAATGCATTACACTGTAACTAAACCCATTAGATTTTAGCCGACTAAATTTACTCTAGATTTAGTCAACTAAAACTCGACTAAAACTAAAAACAATTCAGATGACTAAAATATGACTCAAACTAAATGGCATTTTAGTCAAAAGACTATGACTAAAACTAAATAAAAATTTGCTGTCAATAAATCAATAAATAACTGGGTTATGTCTGACCCAAGCGGCAACCTTCCAGTCTCTCTCTTGAATCCAACACGGAAGTGACTTAAACTGTAATTCATCGACTGGCCGCTAGAGACTGGCCCCAAAAGGGAGTCAAATCCCATAGACCCCCATGTTAAAATGCCCAACTTTACAGCAGAAAAAAATGTTTACAGCCTGGTACAAAAAATGGTTTTGGTCTATATTGCAAATTTTGCCCATCCTGACAACTGTGAGGGGGTGAATTTTTTTTATTACTCATCCATTTAAATTATATTAAGTCTTAAAGTTCTGAATAATTAAGGGGCGTGGCCACTTGAGTGGCAGGTGGATTGCTGTCACCACTGTCGAGCTAGGAGGGCATGGTTTCAGCAAACAGCGATTATCCAGGAGTGACTCGCTGCCAAGATGGCGACGGCTGGCTCCGCCCACTTTGGGCTTCAAAAATGCTCTTCAGAAACCTACGGGTGACATCACATGTTTTTATACATTCCATGATCAAAATCTACCCAAACACTGAAAAATAACCCAAAAAAATGGCTAAATCCAGCATTTGGGTTGAAAAAATAACCCAGGATTTTTTAGAGTGAACAAAATACAATATATTAAAAAACATCAAGGTTAAAACTAAGAACAACAAAAACTACCAGATTTGAGGCCATTTAATTTAATTAGTGTTGTCTTCACAGTGTTTCACATCATTTGTCAGACTTGAGATGTGAAGCAACTAAAGTAATTTTTATGTAAATCTGTTATTATAGGTTTTTTTTATAGTTAATGAATATGTTGTTGTTGGCTAATTTTCACTTTCATAATAGTTTTGGTTAATGATAATGATGATAACGTGACAAGGAGCTCCCATATGCAACTGTTTTTTCCTTTACTGTTATGGTAAAGAAAGACATCAATACTTCAACTTCTGACTTGTATCTGATTTCAGGTTTACCCACATTAAATATCACATAAAGCAAGGGGAATACTGGCTGAATAACAGCGCTGTGCTTTGGACTGTGGTTTGACTGAAGATGTAAAACTGGACTTTCTGTGGTGTTGCGGATCACTGTTAAACTAACGGCTGCAGTTTGTGTGCACATTGAAAGAGCTTCCAGAACTTTGTGAGGCAAACTTCCTGTTTGTAATTCTTCCAATTATCCTAGGTACAGACAGAAATGATGTGAACACAACACAGAGCCTCATCTCCCCCGTTCAGTCCATAAATATCAAACACAGGAGTCTGCTCCATTGTCAGGTTGACTTTCTTTCCTAATGTTTTCCATTTTCTGTCCTTCCATTGCTTTTATCTTGTATTCATGTAGTCGGATTGGTTCTTTATCAGCAGGTGGTAGTGGATTCATCATTACACTAAATGTGAGACACATACTCTCCAGTGATCAAAGCAGCTGTCTATACTATCAGCACATCTAATGACAGCCGGCACTTATTTAGTTCTGCCAAAGCATTATTATATGACTTCTTCAAAACTTGCTTACAAGGTAGTTGTGTGTGTATGTCAGTGTCAGTTTGATTGGCTTTCATGCATGTAATGCTGATTTTCTAAACATGTTACTGCAGGGTGTGTTAAAGTAATAGTTCACCCGCAAATTTTTCCATACCTGTATTAATTTCTTTCCACTACAAAACACAAACGCACCATAAATGTAGCATAACTGTGTCTATGATTTCTGCTTTTTTAATTCCAAGTCTTCTGAAATCAAATCATAGCTCTGTATGATGCACGTACAGAAGTCTAAAGTGAAAGAGCTTCAGTGGAAGATTTTTAACAAATAATGATTTATTATATTTCAGTCTGTTCCTTTTTTAAGGCTTTTAATAAAGCGCAGAAGTCATATGAACCACGTTTAATGGAGCTTGATATATCACTCTATGGCCATTGTATGAAAAAAAATCTGTGTTAATTTTATGATGGCTAATAGTTAATTAAACACTTAATAGTTCTCACTCCAAAGAACATGAGATTTGTTCTTTTATTACTTTTAAGCAGCCATATTCTCAGAGAGTGCCGTCTAAGTTAGGATGGCATTTTTTTGGGTTTTGTGGTGCTTCAGGATCCTGGCATCGATCCTCTCCACTGGTGCCTGTCAGATGCAGGTGGAGACTGTGACATGCGAACCAGCGGCCTGCAAAACATGACAGAGTGCTGCAACCAATCACTGTCAACAACACTCAACACTGCCATACGTAACCCTGGCAACCAAGACCACTTTGAACCAATGAGATTTTCTCTCCAAACTTCTTTGACTAACGAGCATCACTGACCGAGGCCTCTGTGTTTCTATCTTTAGGGGCCACAAAAGGAAACTGGAGGAGGCCAGAGAAGATAACGCCGATAATGATGATGATGATGGCAGCTCCAGTAAAGACTCCAATGAGGATGAGGAGGGCAGCAGCTCGGAGGCTGATGAGATGGCCGCTGCGCTGGAGGCGGAGCTAAATGATTTCATGTGAGCTGATTGGATGACGATGCATATGAACTATTCTGTTCTCATAAGGTACCTGAGACAAAACATGCTTTTGTGTCGCTGTTATACAGCGCAAGTAAGTGTGTGCATGTGTGTGTGTGAATAAAACGAATGGATTTACAAAGTAGATAGATATGTACAGATAGAGTTTTAGTTGGACAAGTCCAACACAAAGTCATTTTATTGTGAATTTACTTACAGTACGTAGGGTGTGGGTGAAGTATAGCTTCTGTGTCTGATGTTTTACTTAGTTTCTGTTCCAAAATTATTTTTTATATAAATGTAAATGAAATTAAATATTTCAACTAATTGGTAATGAATGCCAAAGAGTCTGAAGCGGGTCTGCAGCTGAGAGCTGAGAGATGTTTGGAAGGGTTTTTGGTCCTCACCAGCAGTCAAACTCAGACGTCCGAATGTGTCCAGTGTCGTCTCTTTCCTTTGGTTTTGTGCGTCGTTTCGTGACTGACACTGTGCTGCACCAATCCCAGAATACCAGCACCTTTAGACACACCCACAGCCACTATTACCAAAAAACTCACAACTGCTACACCACGTGAAGAACTGCTGAGAACGTGAAATGTAAAATCAGTTCATCGGTAATAAGCGTGCAACAAAAGATCTTATTTACACCGTTATGGTTCGTGACTGATTAGTTACGATTGTTTGCATATTAAAGGAGTAGTTCACAAAAATTGCTTTTATAGTTCTGTCATCATTTACTCACCCTTGTGTCGTTACAAAGCAAGAAACACAAAATGAGATATTAGGCAGAATGTCTGAGCTGCTTGTTTCATACAGTGTTAATGCCACAGTCCAAAATGAGCACCTTGCATATCCTTTACAAATCCATAATTTACATCATCTGAAGTCATAAGATAGCTTTATGTGAGGAAAATACAGGAAAGTCTTTGTCCTCTTAAAAGTTTAACATCATGAAATTTGGTCACAAATGGATATCAATGCACCATTTTAATAGTCCATATGGCTTTTCAGATCGTAGATAAAAGAGCTGCTCAGACGTTCTGCGCCTTTATTCGTTTTTTACAAAAGAAAGGAGACACTTTGGAACAGCATGAGCGAGAGTACATGATGACGGACTTGTCATGTTTGAGTGAACTGTTCCTGTAACTACCTGCAAATTGATGCTTCTGATCTTAATGCTCCTAAGATGCTAAGATCCACTTTTTACTCTGTGATGTCAGCGTACAGATATCTTCATTTGGCTTCAGGTGCTGATAGTGAACACTGTGGCAGCGTTAAACCGGGTGTTTGGTTGGCTCTCGTGCCACCCTGAACCATCACTGTACACACTGATCAGATCTGGACTTGTAGGCATCAAGACTACCCGTCTAAGACCAGTCTCATGAATTCACTGGATCTAGATGGTTTTCTTCTGCCGAGCTGCTTGAATGATGAGACGTCCAGATCTAACTCAGTTTCAAATGTTTCTCAGAGGTTTGTGCACCTCATCTGTCTGTGTTGTTTTTGACTGATTTGACGGATTTTCTTTCACTTTCATTGTGGTGTTGTTATTTTCAACAATGTAAAGTATTTGTATAATCTATTTCGTACTTGACAAAGAAAATGCTTTTCATTTAATAAAGATTTGTTTTATAAACCAGTGTTTTGAGGGGTTTTTGTATTGTTGAGTGCAGTGTATTGTGTTATAATAAAAAAAACTCAAAAACTTGAGGCAACCAGCTTAAATATACTCAACATATTTGAAAAATTGTTGTATTAACCTAACAGTTAAAGCAGGTCTGTGCAAACTTCAGTTCTAAAAACGTTAAAAAATATATATACTGTAACTTGTGGATTTAAGTTCAATAATCTTACATTTTAAGTTAAGCGGAGCATGAACATTACTGTACATGATAGAACTGTCTTAGTTTGTATAGAGTTACTATATTTGTATACACCAATACAAGTTTAGTATATACTCACTGAAATGGAAGAAACTTCATCAAAGAGAACACTAATCACAGTAATGGTGACATATACATAAGCTAAAACATCTTGACCAATAGCCGATGCCGATATACATTTCCTTTTGTTTTGAAACAACACCAAGTCTCTCTTGTGCAGAAATTCTAAACTAATTATTTTAAATTTTTATTTGTTAGAAGTAATAAACATTCTTGAGAGCACATTGAATAAGTATATAAAATAACTTTTTTAGACCGATGCAGTTGAAACCTTAACGTTTTATTTGTGGATTTAACATTAATAGATGGTCTAAAGCAAAAGATCTGTAAAAATTCAAAAAATCTTTTAGAGCTCCTTATATTTAAGTGTTCTTAATCCATTTGAAAAAAATATATTTCATATTAATGAATGAATCTGTGTACATTAAATTATTTCATTTACAAGTGTCATGCTTGTGATTTTTATTCATGTATAGCTTCTGACCTTTAAATCAATACAGACACGTGATTTTATGACGTCAATTACCGCTTTATTTATATAGAAACACCAGTATCTTAATGTTCTTCGTGTTTATTTTTTTTTTTTATTGTTAATTTACTTCATATTTTATTACAAGTAGGCCTCCTAAATAAATAAAATGCCTTACTGCTGCTGCACGTGCTAGTGACTGTTGACTCTTATCGCACACCGGACGCAGCATTCCATACGTTCATTCCCTAAACGCGGTGATCCAAAACAAATGTAAATCAGCATTTAGGCTATAGTTCGCTTCAAGAACTAGTACACTGCTGACGTGATCTTTTTATTACTAGTGCGCCGATGTTTACATTTTAAGCTTTTATCGGCCGATTCCGATAACAATCCGATAATATCGTGCATCCCTAAAAAAAAAGGGCTTAAGAGAAATAGGTTCTGCAGAATTTCCCTGACGTAAAATTAGCTGAAGCTCATTAGGCCTGCAGTGCTGCTTCAGTAGTGATTTGACTCTGGCCACTGTTGTAGGGGAAAATCAGTCTGGACGCCTCCTGTCTCTATGATCCTCTTTCATCCACCCGCTCGAAAGCGTTCAATAAAACGCACTCAAGAGTCTTTCAGTGCAGTCAACACAGCTTTACTGTGAAGCAGCACATCTGGAATACCGATGATGGCGATTTACAGTGCAGTCGAGTGGATGAGTTTCTCAAATGTCTGAAAACACTCCAGACTTTGAGGATTGCGCTTTAGATTCAGTGATTCCTCTTCATTGTAAATCACTACAGATCCCACAACTACTCTACTGTATGTCTTGAGGTTGTGCTGAAATCTCTTCACACGCCAGTGTATTAATCCTGAGATTAAGGAGTAGATCCCGCAATGGGCTTTTCAGAATAACCGTAATCCCACTAATCTTTTAATTGCGTCATCTATGCGATGAATATTAGCTGTATTGTGGACAGTTTTGAATTTAATTAAAAGCTCAATGTGCAGTCTCAACTCTTCTCTCTTCAAACGTCAGTGCTGCGTTAATATATAAGGAATTATAACTACTTATGCAATAATGTACAGTGACCCTAAAATTATTTGGACACTTATGTAACACTTAAAAAGTTCTGAATTACTTTGAACTTTTATTGTTCTTGAAAGGAATTGCATTATATATAGAAATATACAAATCTTGCCAATTGGCATATATTTTAAAGAAGCATAATTCACTTTTCAAGCAAATCATGAAATAATCAAAAAAATAATGGAGCAACTATAATAGATTTTTAACTATAACTATAATAGATTTATTTGAGATACTGCTAGGGAGCTTAATTTACCTGGTAAATCTGTTCTTTCACCCGTTCAGATTCAAATGGTTGTTTGTCTGTGAAATGGGCTTTGTTTGGCTCTCAGAGATGTGGTGAGTATACATACATGAGCCCTTTCTCTTGCTGTTTCTTGCTCTCTCCTCGTCTGTTCTCAGGGCTGTGCGGTTGGAAAGGTCAGCACAGTCCAGCAGAAACAGCTGCTTTATGTTTTGACTGACAGCTGTATCAATGGAGCTCTGTGAATTGCTTCTTCTCATCACTGATTTTCTGCCATGTAAGTTTGCCGGTTTCCACTGGGGAAATACTATGAGTGAAGCTCAAAAAGCCAATAAATAGGTTTTTTTCCCCCGTGTGTGTGTGTGTGTGTGTGTGTATTGTTGATCATGTACACTGGCAGTGTAGCAGTTCCCTCAGGGAACAGAAATGATTAAGACCAGGCAGATGTTTTGCTGTCTGATTTCTGTGTTTATGATTTTTACTGAAGGTCAGGCTTCTTGGACAGACTAAAATGGGGTTTATTCAGAAGTAACTGTTTCTGAAGAAGGTAACTTTTTAAAATGAATTACAAAAGCAACACTGCAAATATACTATACAGGGAATAATTAGTGAAATTGTAATAAAAATAAAAATTTGCTGAAAATGTACTTACCCCACAGGCCATGTAGGCCACATGTAGTGTTTGTTTCTTTATGGGAACAGATTTGTAGAAATGTAGCATTTCATCACTTGTTCACCAACAGATCCTCTGCAGTGAATGGGTGCCGTCAGAATGAGAGTCCAAACAGCTGATAAAAACACCACAATAATCCACAACACTCCGGTCCATCAATTAATGTCTTGTGAAGTGAAAAGCAGGTCCTGAATTTCAGTGCAGGATTGCACATGTATCGCATAGTTTAACTCATTTCCGCAGGTTTCGGGTTTATAATGCAGGAAATTCCCAAAAACATTTTATATTATATACATTTAACACTAAAACAGGCAGTGGAAAATGATCAGCAAAAAATCATTTCATGTCACTTTTTATATCACCTGGACTTAATTAAAACATATTCAAAGGGATTTTTAAAATATTTTATATATTTTGGATTTTGTAAGTTGTATCTCCCAGGATATGTTGCCCTATTAGTGTATAAAAAACAGCCAAAGTGATCAATAATTCTATAGTTTATTTGATGCAAACAAATTTGTAATATTCAAAATATGCTGCATGTATGACATGTCTAAGTGACCTAAAATTGAGGCCTAGACATTTCTTGTATTTTGACATTGCTGAACTGTTTTTCAGATGTGTTTGATCAGGGTTGGAGCTGAACTCTGCTGCATGGCGGCCCTCCAGGAGCAGGGTTGGTCACCTCTGTTCTACCATAAAATGTGCTGTGTGAAACCCTGCAAGAAAACAATCTAGTTAAAAATGCAAAGATGTAGTCAACTAAATGTAATATCAGTTTTACATGCATATATTAACATTTGCACAATTTTTTAAATAAAAAAAAATAGAAGGGGCACTGGGTACAGGGGGGTACAGAACATAAGGATCTTCCCTAAGGGCCCCGGCCCTGGAATGCGACTTCTACTGAGGGGGATCCCCTCCCCTTGATGTGATTCACAAGAGTATTTTTTTTTATCAAGGAGGTCCCCCTTCCCTAGACTGATTCCTACAGTAGAAACATCATTCTTTGAGTTTCTCCTCCAGCTTCCACAGAGCAGCTCCGTCTCCATTTATCAGATGCAACTGCCAGACCAATTCATCACAAAGTGGTCAGCCAGCATCCCGTTCAGGACATGGGAAAGTCACAGTGTGTTTGTAGTGTAATGTTATTGATAGCCACTGTATGTGATTATTCAAACATAAAAGACATGAATGTTTGCACATAATATTTAATGTTGCCCGTGTGAGACGGTTTATGAGCAGAGCTTTTAGATAAGCTATGGGAGATCATAAAGTGGTCGAAACATTGTATAAATTCTGCAGTAACTCCCTCACAACCGAGAGTGGAAATAATGGTGAAAGACAATTACCCCACCATCACTCATAAAGATAGTGAAAATGGCCCACGGCTGTAATATCCTGAAAAAAAAGTGGACTAATGAATTCAGAAGCACTGTTCTCAATCCACTGCTTAAATTACACAAAAAGCATGAATTTCAGGTTTTCTTGTCCCTTGAAATATCACATTGTTTTATTATATTTGGCTGTTTAAAGGTTTAAGCAATATATATTATACATTTTAAAAACAATTATAAGCATTTTCTTATTTTGTGGGCGTTTGGTTAGTAAATGTTTATTGCATTATTTCATGTGTAATCTGTTAACTTCATGGTGTTTTGTTTGTATGATTTTTTTTTTTTTTTACATATACAGTGGTGTGAAAAAGTGTTGGCCCCCTTCCTGATTTCTTATTTTTGAAGCATACAGTATACAGCTCTGAAAAAAAAATGAAGAGACCACTCAATTTTTTCTTCAATCAGCATCTACATGTATGGCAGCAATTCCATTCCAGTGTCTGTTGAATTCCAGCACAGGCACACCTCATTCTGCTTAATGAAGTACTGATCAGGTGACCACCTCAACCAAATCTTATTTAATGAGAAGTAAAAAAAACACTGCTGCGGTCATCACTATCCTCTTGCAATAGGACCAGCTGGATGGCAAAAACAGTGCTAGTAGTACCTCAAAAGTAATTGTAATCAAATAATAACTATTGACCATGCCAGAAGAGTTGAAAAGTTTTGAGTGAGGAACAGAAGGGTTCAATTATGGCTTTACTGGCAGAGGGATACAGTGAGCGTCAGGTTGCTTCCATCCTTAAAATTTCAAAGATGGCGGTTCATAAGAACAAGGTCAAGCTGCAGACCGGCAGAGATCGAAAACGACTCTCCACTGACCGGGATGACCGCCAACTCATTCGAATATCACTCAACAACCGTAGGACGACATCAAGTGACCTACAACAAGAATAGCAAACAGCAGCTGGGGTGAAGTGCATGGCGGGGAGAGTTCAAAACAGGCTTCTGGGGGCAGAGCAAAGCTAGAAAAAAGCCCTTTATCAATGATAAGCAAAGAAGAGCCAGGCTGAGGTTTGCAGAAGACCATAAGGATTGACAGTAGAGGACTGGAGTAAGGTGATCTTCTCTGATGAGTCCAGTTTTCAGCTTTGCCCAACACCTGGTTGTGTAATGGTTAGACGGAGACCTGGAGAGGCCTACAGTCCACCTACTGTGAAATCTGGTGGAGGACCGGTGATAATCTGGGGGTGCTTCAGCAAGGCTGGAATCGGGCACATTTGTCTTTGTGAGGGGCGCATGAGTCAAGCCACGTACAAGGTTGTCCTGGAAGAAAACTTGCTTCCTTCTGCTCTGACAGTGTTCCCCAACTCTGAGGATTGGTTTTTCCAGCAGGACAGTGCTCCACGCAGCACAGCCAGGTCAGTCAATGTGTGGCTGAAGGACCACCACCAGGTCAAGACCCTGTCATGGCCAGCCCAATCTCCAGACCTGAACTCCTTTGAATACCTCTGGAATGTGATCAAGAAGAAGATGGATGGTCAAACAAAGCCGAGCTGCTTGAATTTTTGCATCAGGAGTGGCATAAAGTGACTGAAAAGCAACGTGAAAGACTGGTGAAGAGCATGACTTGACACATGAAAGCTATGATTGAAAATCAGGATTATTCTACCAAATATTGATTTCTGAACTCTTCCCAAGTTAAAACATTAGTATTGTGTTGTTTAAAAAATGAACACAAACTTTTCTTTGCATTATTTGAAGGTTTTAAAACACTGCATCTTTTTTGTTATTTGTTATTTTTTAAAGATAAAGTCAGACTGTTCTTTTATTGCTTTAAATCTTGAAATAATCTTGAAATCTAATTTAAATCAGAAACTGCATTGTAGCATCTTTGTTTGGATCCAAATGCAGTGGTTGCCTCTAATTTTAAATGGCTACAGATAGTTCTGTCTGCAATAGAGCAAATAAACATCTCGTCTTAGAAATATCTAAAAAATCAGCAATCGGAATTGGCCCATTGGCCCCTTTGCTTGTAAAAATTTGGAATCGGCAATAAAAAATGAAGATAGGTGCATCACTACTGACTTTTGACAATGTGAACATTGTTTCCCAACATTCTATCCAATGGTCTTTAAGAGAAGTAAAATGACACTGTGTAGCTAACATTATTAACTACTTGAATGTTTGTGGCAAACTGGTAAGCAGCTTTGTTAACCATAATTCAATAACTAATTTTGATTGTCAACTTCTGTACCAAGCTGATACTGACATTTTAAAAGCATAACAATACTGGCCTTTCTGCAGCACTGGTAATACCAAGTACAAACTCAATTCAGTACTCGCTGATAGATGGCTGCTTTCAAACACTCCCATGCAAGTTTGTGTGAGCGCTCTGTGGACGGCATCAAAGGTTGCTATTGAATATGTTGAATAATGCTATTGAACGCATGTACGCAATGGCCAATCAAAAGTGTTTAAGTTAGTCAGAATCCACTCACTTTTCACTTGACCTTTTTAAAGCAATACTTGAAAAATATTTAAAGGATACATGCTGATGTTTTAAAGCATTCTTTTCTTTAATATTGTTAGCATTAATCATGAACTCATATTTTTATTTTCAAATAGTTAAATAGTTTCAATATTTTTTGCTATGGTACTGAAATTGGTTATGAAAATCATTTGTTGTAATGCTTAATTAAGAGCTCATATTAAAGAACTGGTTTTATAGTAAAGTAATTGCCATAAACTGTATATAAACATCTGGAGAGAGGAATAGATTACTTTAGGGTGTGATCCTTGTCTTTTATTCCCACTGTAATTATATTAAAAATGTCCTGGAAAAGTCCTCAGAGTGTTGGAAAATGATCACTGAAAAAGAGTGGGAACCCTGTTTCTGTTTCGTGCTGAATGTTCATTGCATTATTTCGTGTGTAATTCATGTTACCCTGATGGTGTTTTGTCTTTGTGTGTATGATGCTGTGCACCATCTATTTACAAGCGCAGGCTGTGGGACACTTACGATGAACTCTGATTCATCATGTGGTTTTCTACTGTACCACCTGTATTATCGTGGTGGTTGTCACTACGAGGTATCATTCATTTAGATTGGTATATTATTATATTCAGGCACCAATATGCCATCATGTAATACCTGCATTTTTTTACAGTGAATGTCTGGCAGCCACAGCTGCCGTTTTAACCGTTTGTGTCCTGAAACATATGTTGGTGGTTGGTATCTCTTTAGGACGAGGGAATCTAGTTAACCGAAGAGAGCGAATAAAAGAGTGTTTTGATTTGTGAACAGCGAGCGTTTGCTCTGTCCACTCACCTCTGCACTGATAGTGATTGAGCTCTGGCAGATGGCATGTATTTATCTCTCATCTCTCCATCGTAGTCCAAACCAAATTACACACCAGCCACCTCTGCCTGAACCGATGGCTTTATTGCAGGGCTGCTGGACGCTCACAATATCCGTCTGCTGAATGTCCTCATGCTGTGTCTGCTGATGGATGAACGCTCTCTATCTCAGACACTGTTGAGGAAATTACCTTTTAAAATGGAGCAATACACCACAATGAATGTGATCTATTTTAATAGCATATGACAAGTCAGTGCAGACCCACTACACAGCAAAATCACTACAGAGTTAAATCATCTCTGCTCAGAGTACATATTGTCCCAATCTACAGAGTGTTAAAGTAACACTAAAGCAAAGTTACCACTGTTGAGAATTATGTAATACGTTTTCATGCCTAAAAGCCTGAAAACAGTGGGTTTTCTTTACTAATGCTCACTCATCAATTAATTAATAGCTTAATTATCCTGTTAACTTTAACTCTGCTTCAGTGTTACTTTAACACTCTGTAGATTGGGACAATATGTACTCTGAGCAGAGTTGATTTAACTCTGGGGATTTTGCTGTGTACAACAGATATATAATGATACAAGCAAAACAACCACCTGCTGAATCATCAACATCAACCAGCGTCTTCATAATCACGCTAAATTCATCCTGTGTGTTTGCACTCATTATGTATTGATCTCATCCAGCTATTTTTGACCCATTGCCGGGAGTTTGATTGACAGGCGATCTGACCAATCATAATGCTGAATCTGGCATTAACGTCACTTGATCTTGAAAAATTGTGTGTATTGACGTTTTTCCACGGTTGAAACTAGATACCTTCTGATGTTCATTCATGTTCATTTCATGATATATAACTAAAGAGGAAGAGATGATCGGTTCATGTGCTGCTTTAACTGGTGCTACAGTGATCTGTCACAACACATTAAAGAGCCACTAAACTCTATTTATTGTTTGAATTTCTTTCTGAAAATTTGAAAGCTGAGAAAGCTTTGTTTCAAATCAAAAGTAACCTGCTCGGTCAGTTTCCTCTTTGCTCCGCGATGCATTTTTCACTGTGTGAGAAAATGATGTGTGGCGTGAGAGCGGCATGGCTTGTCGGACATAGCAACAGTAACTAAGGGGGGCGGGTCATGGGCGATCTGACCAATCATAATGCTGAATCTGGCATTAACGTCACTTGATCTTGAAAAATTGTGTGTATTGACGTTTTTCCACGGTTGAAACTAGATACCTTCTGATGTTCATTTATGTTCATTTCATGATATATAACTAAAGAGGAAGAGATGATCGGTTCATGTGCTGCTTTAACTGGTGCTACAGTGATCTGTCACAACACATTAAAGAGCCACTAAACTCTATTTATTGTTTGAATTTCTTTCTGAAAATTTGAAAGCTGAGACTTTGTTTCAAATCAAAAGTAACCTGCTCGGTCAGTTTCCTCTTTGCTCCGCGATGCATTTTTCACTGTGTGAGAAAATGATGTGTGGCGTGAGAGCGGCATGGCTTGTCGGACATAGCAACAGTAACTAAGGGGGGCGGGTCATTGCGAAGGGTCAAAAGTTTGGATGTGTTCTTGTATGATTATTGGAGGTGTGTGTGGTTGTGATCTGGAGCTGGATGTGTTTCTTCATTGGACGCAGGTGTGTTCACACTGCATTCACTCACTGCTCAAAGTTTCTAGCTCTTCAGTGTCTCGGAAACATACAACAGTATGTTGTAAATACATTTCAGTGAATAGGAAGCAGCAGGTATAGGGTTACACATTGCATTAATAAAGCCTACTTGTATCATCTTTGATACACAAAAATTGAATGAAAAGCCTGTAGCACACAATTTACTATGCCTTCTGTCATCTGATAGTATATTCATTATAGGAACCTATGAAGCAAGTAAAATGTGTTTATAATTGTAAAAACGTCCCCCTTCAGGTTGTGGTTCACATGTCTTTTTGCTGTGAAATCTTAACTGATTTTTATAAAGTGTAAGAATAACTTTTATATTGTTGGTAATATTTCAAGATGAACACTTATTGGACTGAAACAACTCAGGTGTACTTGATTATCCAGACATCATTTGTTTTTTTTAGAAAAGCGTGTTCAAATGTACCAAATATGATAATCAGGCTTTTGGGGAATATTTATTTGCTCATCTCTCAATCATTGTGCGGTTATATTGGCTTCCACACTAAACTGCTGATCCCATCTGACAAGCAGAAACCAGTCTTCAGTGTCATTTGTAATTCTGTGCACATAAGACATCAAACTAATTTATATCAGATTTGTAATGTATTGCTCTTGGGGCATGAGGGCTGTAAATTGGACTAATTTATCAGACAGACTGGAGGCAATTAGTTTATAAGCCTTTTAAATGTGGATACAGTCGATTGCTGATTATTTGAAGGCCTTATAATGATTACAATTAATATGTATCCAGAGTTTTGTATGTATTTGTCTTTCCCGCAGCAGATAAATATCTTGCTTCTAGCCAACATTCAAAACTGTTGCATTTAGCTCATTTAAAGCAATAACACATAAGTATGTCAAAAGAAATAAAAAAAATACATTTTAAAATATCTTAACTTTTAAAGGGGTCATATGATGCTTTTTTAAAGATTATTTTTGCACAATCAGCTTGTAACACTCCAAAGAGAAAGAACAACTTGAAATCGCATCATATGACCCCTTTAAATATGAGCATGCATAAAATATATTAATATGATCGTATTTCACACATTTTAATTTTAAAAAATGTTACATTTCCTCAAATTTTGACTCACGTTACAGTAGATTCAGAAAACAATTCATGCAGAAATGTGCCGTTCAGTCTGAAATGAGCAGACATCCATTTATCTCAGATAGATCCACTCCAAACCACACACAAAACCAGTGGTTGGTCACTTTAAGCCAGTAAACTGTGGTATGGGGACAAGACGTTTTGCTGCTGGCTGGTGTTAGCATGAGTGTCAGAATGTGTGCGGTTTCCATCAAATATAGCTTTACTTTCACAGCATAGTGCTCGGTTTTACCATCATTAAAGCTTTTTCTTCTAAAAGTCTTTCAGATTTTGTTGTCACATGGCTTTCAGCAAACTCTAAATGTAACTAACTCAAAGAACTGGAGACGTCCTTCTTTAAATGGTCTTTCTAGCCACTCGACCACAGAGGCCTCGTGTGTGCAGCTCTATCAGCCTCCCGATCACTTTTCTCTCAATTATCCTTCAGGCTCACTTTAATCAGATAGCCTGATCCTTATAGTGTCTACCTTATTTTTATCATTTTCTTACCATGGACTTCACAGTGGCCCTAACAAGATGGTTCAAAGTTTTACTTATGTTTTACAACTTACTTCAACTTTTAAACTAATAACAATTTCATCTTGAAGCTCCACATGCAGCTCTATGATCTTTATGACAGCTGTACTGAACTGCTGTTTTACCTCAATTCTGTTTTTTAGTAAATCAGTGTCATTAATGAAAATGACTGCCAGTGTTCTCCATGCACTTTCATTGTACAGTAGGTTCATTGTATGTTGGGCATTTTGTATTCCACAGAAGAAATAAGTCATGCAGGTGTGTTCAATTTCCTTTTTCTTTTTTTTTTTCTTTCTTTTTTTTGTGAAGTATCTCTTTAATTAAAGTATCATAGTGGAAACAATTTGGCATTGATTACAAAGTGTGATTCTGATGATTGTACAGTAGGTTCATTGTATGTTGGGCATTTTGTATTCCACAGAAGAAATAAGTCATGCAGGTGTGTTCAATTTCCTTTTTCTTTTTTTTTTCTTTCTTTTTTTTGTGAAGTATCTCTTTAATTAAAGTATCATAGTGGAAACAATTTGGCATTGATTACAAAGTGTGATTCTGATTGTCATCTGTTGAAGGTATTTGCATTAAGCACTGTTAATAAAGCTTTCCACAAATTACTACTACTTACACAGCTTTGTTTGAGAGTTCCTCATCATCCTTTTGAGGTGATACATTGTGATATATAATAATATTTTCCTCTATTATTATTATATATGATTTGATGTGCTCGTGTTTTTCTGTATAGGTCCTATTTTTCACATTTTTTTTCACTGACCACTCCAACTGTGAACAAATTAATCTGCCATCTACAGCTGTTATTTTTTAGTGTTTTTTTTTTAAATGAGTCTCACCAAGCCTGCATTTATTTGATCGTAAATAGTGAAAACTGTAATAATGTTGAATATTATTACAATTTAAAACAACTGTTTTCTATGTGAATGTTTTAAAATGTAATTTATTCCTGTGATGTAAAGCTGAATTTTCAGCATCATTACTCCAGTCTTCAGTGTCACATGATCCTTCAGAAATCATACTGATTTGCTGCTCAAGAAACATTTGATTATTATAAATGCTGAAAACAGTTTTATTGAAACTTTTCCGTCTGCTGAAAGCTCAAAAGAACAGCATTTATTTGAAATGGAGGTAACATTATAAATATGGCAGTTCCTGAAATTAATTTTATGCATGTACATAACATGCTGTTGAGATGTGTATGGGACTTAAATGTTCAACCTTGAGATCCAGTAACAGCTTCTTGTTTTTATAATACTGTAGCATACTTAAATTGTGTAAGTTAAGCTGAAGCATTTGTGTGTTTCACTACTAGACTCTCTCTGGGTCTCTCAATGTCCTCGTTTCATTTTTAAACAATGGCACTATCATGTTAATGATATCCCATGCTAAAATGCACACAGTAAGTGAGACATAGGTTAATTTCCCCAAAAGTTATCAAAACATTGCACACCTCAAAATTGCCCAGCACATGACCTGAGATTCGTGCCTGTTTGTCTGACCAATAAAAATCATTTTTTAAATTTAGTGTAGCAGAAAATGACACACTTCACCTTTAAATCACACTCGCATCATGCTGACAGATGCAAAAGCTGAAAGCTGCAGGAGCAGAGAGTGAAATCTGTTCGGCTCTGGCACACTCTTGTGATGCTGTCAGAAGCTCTGGACTCCTCCAGCTGATGCAGTTTGTTGCTCATAATACTCTCCTGATAGAGTCTCCATAGATTATTGATGGTACATTTTCAGGACTTGAGCTTGTAAATCTCTAAAACAGCTGAAATTAAAGCAGTGTTCTAGTGAGGATTTCCAAAGAAAACAGCTCTTTAAAATCAGTTTCGGCTTTCAGGGAGAACCAGAACAGTAGGGAAGACAGATTTGATTTTCCTTGAGCTTTTATCATCTTTTTTTTTATTTTATTTTTATCACTACTAATGGAGAATTCCTAATTAAAGGGATCATATGATGTTGCTAAAAAGAACATTATTTTGTGTATTTGGTGTAATGAAATGTTTATGCGGTTTAAGGTTCAAAAAACACATTATTTTCCACATACTGTACATTATTGTTTCTCCTCTATGCCCCGCCTTTCTGAAAGCGTCGATTTTTACAAAGCTCATCATCTGAAAAGCGAGGTGTGCTGTGATTGGCCAGCTATCCAGTGCATTGTGATTGGCCGAATACCTCAAGCATGAGACGGAAATGTTACGCCCCTTGCCATACTGTTGATGCCCTGTCAGGCCGGAGCGATGATTCAAAAACCTTAAAACCCATTATAAACGAGGCATTTGTTGCATCCAGTGGGGACATAATTATGGATTATAATGACTTATACTGTCTTTTTATGCGTTGCGTGTCATCGTGACGCGTAAACATAAAACCATGTCTGCATTTGTGATCGGAGAAA
>NW_015505566.1:422906-452171 GCF_001515645.1 Sinocyclocheilus grahami | reverse complement strand
CTTAACTTTTATAAAGAATATCTCTTTGGATTTGAGACTTTAGTCTTTGCAACTTTACAGATCTTCTTTATGCACCAAGAGCTTGTAACACTCCAAAGAGAAAGGAACAATTTAAATCGCATCATATGACCCCTTTAAGTATTTAATGTCTTTCAAACAAGTTTCCCAACTACTCCCTTTCAGCTAACCCCGATGTTTAGATATTAACCCTTGTTATGCAAAATCCTTGCATGTACACTCTATAACCAGAACCCTTAGTAGTGGCAAATGCACCCTCAAAAGTGTCTCACTGAAGAAGGATTACCATCCACACTGTCAGACCAAAATAAAGACACTCAGTATCACTAACAGTAGCGTTAACCTGTTCAATCATGCTTGTATAATGGGCACATGTTTCATTTTATGTGCCTAATGTGATGGAATAATAGTTCTGCACAATGTCACATCAAGGCAAATGCCACAAGAATAGATCCTGTTGTTTAAACTCAAAGCGTTTCTGATTTTGCACAATACCAGTGTCTTAGAAAGAGACAAAAATGAGAACAACCTGAAATTAAAACATCATTTAACAGTCATTTAGACCGATCACACTTATTACAATGTCGTAACAACATAATAACAATGTAATACACCATAATGTTTTCTTTTTTTGTAAATAGAAATATATTTACATTTCATGTCTTCATGCTACTTTTTTTCATCTGGTGAGCAAAGAGTTAAAGTGACTCATTCGCTTTATGACTTATGCAATGTCAATCACTCCACATTTCCATCCAGCACCTTCTCAATTTAGCTCCATCAAGACGTCTGTGAAAGAGCGGAAATCAGTTGTCAGCTCACCCTCAAGACCTCTAACAAAAGACTAAGAAACCGCCTCATGAAAGCACTCAAGCACTGAGTCATTATGAATATGACATTTCCCATGAGTGGAATGAAAAGGAATGAAGCAATATCACATGGCGTGGTCTAAATGGCCGTTGTGTTGCATTACTGCATTATGCTGATAAATTGCACGTTAAAACATCTTTATCTGATAGTTTTGGAAATCTCACGCTGTGCCATTGTATGCAACCGAAAATGGAAATGAAATGAGAAGGATCATATTTTTTGATAGTATTTGTGTTTGTCACGACACTATTGAAAGAGTGTACATCGTCATCAAAACAAATATCAAGTGTGCATATGTTTGCTTTTGCAAATGTGTGTTTGCTTGCTTATAAACATACATTTACTGTCTACACCAGGGGTCACCAAACTCAGTCCTGGAGGGCCGGTGTCCTTTCAACTTGCCTCAACACACCTGCCTGGAAGTTTAAAGTATACCTAGTAAGACCTTGATTAGCTGGTCCAGGTGTGTTTGATTGGGGTTGGAGTTCAACTCTGCAGGACACCGGCCCTCCAGGACCGAGTTTGGTGACCCTTGATCTACACTCTTAAAAATAAAGGTTCCAAAACAGGGGTTCTGCAGCGATGCCATGGAAGGACCATTTTTGGTTTCCCAAAGAAACTTTTGGGGATCAGTTCTTGAACCATTTTTTTTTCTTAGTCTGAAGGAACATTTTAATCATCTAAAGAACCTTTTGTGGCACGGAAGGTTTCTATGAATGTTAAAGCTTTTTTATGGAGCTGTAGATGCCAATAAAGAACTGCATTTGTCAGATGCTTTTATCCAAAATGACTTGCATTGCATTCAAGGTACGTATTTTATCAGTTCATGCTCTTCCTGGGAATCGAACCCATGACCTTAGCACTGCCACACTCTATTGTTTGGACTACTAGAAGCAATCCACAGTGAAATGAACAGGAAAACATGCCCGAGACGTCTGACCCAGAAGCTCAGTCTAACGGGAAAACTAACCAATGATGGAGTTACATAAGAGCTAATTATTAGTTCTCATTTAGGTAAAGTGCACCCTAATTATGGGACTAATTTGATCATTTTCTGAGCAGATTCTGAATTAGAGATGTGCATGGCAAGGGATGGAGGGACCTGAGTCATATAGAGACCAGAATATCATCGAAACTTAGGGGTGGGCTCTTTTGACCACCTGCCAACCACCCAGAACACCCTAAAATCCGCATAAATCAACCTTAAAAGCTCCTTGGCGTCATGGCAGAGACTTTTGCATGGGTAAACACAACTTACATTCTCAAGAAAATGCCAAAATGAAGTTCAACACAGCATTCGTCCCTTCAATGTAAAAACAAAACGAGGTCTTGCTGTATAGAGTTATTAAAGGGATAGTTCACCCAAAATGAAAATTCTGTCGTAATTTACACACCCTCATGTCATTCCAAGCCTATAGCCTATAACTTAATTCTGCTTAACACAAAAGAAGATATTTCGAAGAATGTTGGTAACCAAACTGTTTTGGTTGGCATTGACTTCCGTTGCATGAACAAAGACAACACTGGCCCTGTTTACACCGGATATTAAGATGCATTTTGGTCGATCAGATCACAAGTAGGCAAGGGAGACAGCACCTGACAAAAAGACGTCTGCAGAGTCAATACTTAACATTCAGTCTTAATAACTGTTATAATATCGAAGGTAAAAACTGGCAGAATGGTAAATTATTGAACTAATTGATTTTCATGGAATCCTACAGGCAAAAGAAAAAAAGCAGCTAAAATGAATTATAAAAACATAATTCAATCAAGGTAGCATAAAAGGTTCATGGGTGTAGACTACATGACTGTACAAACATTTGACATTAAATAAATATCATTCGGTGTCTATTTCAGCTTTTTCCACATAGTCTAATGCTCTTTCCACATAAATAAATGTTCAAACTGTTGCATTACTTAGAGTAATGAAATTAACATTTTACTTCAACTCAGTCAACAGTAAGAAGGCTCGCAAAATAATGAACAGATGAAGAGGAGATGGCCACAATACAAAGTATTGGAAGAATATTAAAATCCAACAGGAAAAAGAATTACAGTAAGAAGGCTCGCAAAATAATGAACAGATGAAGAGGAGATGGCCACAATACAAAGTATTGGAAGAATATTAAAATCCAACAGGTTGTTTTTGTATTTGTAGGAAATAAAGATGACCAAATAAATTGAACAGCTGTGGTGATGGTTACGGCATATATCTCCAATTACCCTTCCATCTGGCATCCTTCCATTCCATATAATCAGCTTCATTTTCGATGGGTTTGTGCCAAAGAAACTACACAAATATTATGTGAGAGCGAGAGACACTTTCCTCACACTCTGCATACAGCGGCCTTACTAATGTGCTCTGCATCCCTGATTTTATGTAGAAAACTACCATTTAAAAATGGTACTGCTCAAATAAATATGCATGTGGATATGGCAAAAAAATCTAAATAATCCTCTCCCGATGTAAATATAACTCCCTACGAATTAATGTAGCCTCCTCATCTAGGATTCAGTATAGGACATGCCGTTTGTCACTTTCACAGTGTCTACATGATGAAAATATGTGCAATGAATGTACCTGTACTGCAAAAAAATGCTTTTCTTACTTAGTATATTTGTCTTGTTGTTTCCAGTCAAAATATCTAAAGATTCTTAAATCAAGATGCATTTTCTGCATAAGAAAAATGACATAAGGTATTTAGGGGAAGTCGTGGCCTAATGGTTAGAGAGTTGGACTCGTAACCCAAAGGTTGCGGGTTTGAGTCTCATACCGGCAGGGATTGTAGGTGGGGGGAGTGAATGTACAGCACTCTCTCCCACCTTCAATACCACGACTGAGGTGCCCTTGAGCAAGGCACTGAACCCCCAACTGCTCCCTGGGAGCCGCAGCAAAAAATGGCTGCCCACTGCTCCGGGTGTGTGTTCACGGTGTGTGTGTGTTCACTGCTGTGTGTGTGCACTTTGGATGGGATAAATGCAGAGCACTAATTCCGAGTATGGGTCACCATACTTGGTCACATCACTTTAAAAGTCTTTTAAGTGTATTTTTCTTGTTTTAAGTAAAATGCACTTAATTTAAGAAAAGCATTTTTGCAGTGTGAATGAATGAATGAGGTAGCTGTTGAAACATCGCTTACACTTTAAAAAGGGGGAGGAGACCGAAAGAAATTCTGGGTTTAACCAAGAAAACCTGCTCCCGACCAGGTTAGGTTCACAGAGTAAATTACTATGGCACTATGGTAACTGACTCTGAGTATAAGTTACCTCTCAAAGTGTTCGCGCTGCACTTTTTTAATTGACCATATGCACAGCGTTCTTTAGAACTTCCGCATTCAGATAAGCCAGCTCGTAAACTTCCGGTGAAGCTCATTTGGTGTTGTGTGGTTTATCTCGGTAGAGACTCTTGAGACCCTCACAGAAGCCTCTCCTGCCTCGTTCTGTTCAGAAACTGAGAAACAAAATAATTGCAACACTGTAAATAATGATAGTGGCATTAATATACAGTTTCATGTTATTTAACAACATTATAATTTTATATGCTGAGCCTGGTAATCCCAGGAGAGTAGCCAGACACCTAATTGTACGTTAAAATCCTGACAGCTGAACGCTGTCGTAACTGTTTAGGCTAACAACATCATAATAGTATTCTTGATAATCATTAGATGACCGTCATAGTTACTCTGAATTTAGTCTGAATCACTACATGATCGTTCGACAAAACGAACTAAAAATAAACTTCAAACTAACAACATGGTGTCTGTGTGGTTGATCCAGGGTATGTATACTGTAAAGGAGGTAAAGAGTGTGTGAAAGGTCCGTGTGCCATCCATATTACGTGTGCACCCGCTCTCTGATGGCTAAACAGCAGGGTTAGGAATGAGGTAAGAGTGTATGTATATGTATTTAAATATGTGTGCCCGTACTGCCGTTTCCAGCGCTGAAGATCAACTCTTCACACCCAGCAATTGGGTTGTTTTGACCCAGCGGTTGGGTTACTACCCAGAAAGTTGGGTTAAACATTTAACCCAACCGCTGGGTCAGAACAGTCCAATTGCTGGGTTTGTCCGTATTTTACCCAGCACTGGGTTGTATTTAACCCAGCATTTTTTATAGTGTATGTTTAAGAATTAGGTAACTAGGAAGCGTCTACACTCCAAAAGCAATCTGGTCGAATGCATTTTAAATACCTCTGGAAGTGGCCAAAAGTGAACAAACTCAAAATGTTTCACCGGTATTTAGCATTATCCACATGTGATCGGATAGACAAAAATGCATCTTAATACCAGGTGTAAACTTACGTTCCACAAAAAAAAGTCACACAGGTTTGGAGCAAGATGAAGGTGAGTAAATGATGACGGAATTTTAATTTTTGGTGAATTATCCCTTTAATGAAGGCATCTTTTATGAGCAGGTTATCAAGGATTTTGAAAATCATCAAAATGACCCCAAATCAGCAGAAGAGATGTTATTTTGACCATCCTGATGAATCCAAGTTTAAAGTTGGCAAGCTACAAAACAGACAAGTCTATAACCTTGATATCTGCAACCCACCCACATGTCTGAAGCAGTATGTGTGCTGGATTAATGGTTTCATGGAGAAACTGCACTGTGACCGGTAACTATAAAGGTCTCCTAAGTCGCTGGCTCTCCATTTGTCAGTCCTCTTGATGCCTGGCACAGCAATTGACATTAATTACAGTGTATAAGCATCGGAGTACTTGACAAAGATTGTATCTCAATGCTTGTACCCATTTCTTCAAATAAATCTGAGGTGATTTGAGTGGACTCGTTCCGCTGAAGTAAACATCAAACACAGAGACACTTAATAATGTCTGAATGCAAATGGAGTGCTGTTATTTGGGAATAAGACTGTCAGATCTTTCACACTGAGTTCTTTTAAATTAGTGGAGGTCAGTTTGCTCTGTCGGTTCAGACTGTGTCCTGAGGGCTGAAGACTCCATCCACACAAACACACATGAACTCAGGATTTTTGTGTTTCAGTGTAGATATTCACTGCAGGTTTCTCTGGGGTTGACACACAAATGAGACGATAAGCTCATTATAGCTGAAGTTCCCTTCGGCGCTGGACTTCAACTTCATATTCAGTTCAGCGGTGTGACAGGATTTTTGAGAGTTTTGCATACATAGAGAGACAGACAGACAATTAAACAGCTAGACATTCACAGTTCGGTTAAACAAATGGCAAGCAAAGCATCAAAAATATATTTATTATAACGGCAAAAATATGCTTTCTTATGCATTGATACTCACTGTAACACATAGCATGATAAAGTTGTATATTTACACAGGAATTAAATGTAAATGACACATAAACATCTACAGACCTAATTGGCCTCATGTAATTGAACACACAATTAAAGCTGAAATACCACACAATTTATTCACATTCACTTTTTGATGTGAAATACACATTTAGTGACTAGTAGGTTATAGTTATTATTTAGTTATTAAACATGCTGATGACAAACGTACAGCGATTTAGATTAATTTAATAGAAGATAAACCTCCTGAACACAGAAGTCTTTAATAAATGTTGGTTGAAATGTATTTGACAGTATGTGCACTACAGTGTTCTTACCCAAAAATACAAATACTAGCAATAGTAGTAGTAATAAGTTCTGGGTTAATACCTAGTTATTTCCAAGTTATTGTTATTAAGTATGTACTTGTAGAGCAGCACTGATAAAAATAGTTTCACAATTTTAAGCTGTCCTTGTTACAGTGTGATTCTACTGAGTAATAAAAATGAACAACATGTACTTGTATTTAAACATAATTTTCTAAGCACATGTAATGTGTAACAAGGACTCAAAATTGTGTTAACAAATAAGTACTACCAAAGTGATTTGTTTTGTATACAAATATGTACTATAATAATATATAAATACTTCAGGAATCTGCATGTAATTCTTTGTATTTATACAGAATTTACTGTTATTACTATAGTAAGTACATAGACACTGTAAAATAAGTGTTAGCAAAAAAGTACTACCAAAATGTTTTTAATAAAAAAAATATATATACTATGATAATATAATCTTCAGAAATCTGCATGCAGTTGCTTGTAATTATATATAATTTACTGTCAATACTACAGTAAGTACATGTAACCTGTAACAAGGACACTGTAAAATAAATGTTACCAAAAAAGTACTACCAAAATGTTTAATTTATCATAAAACTATATATTATAATAAAATCTTCAGAAATCTGTATCTGTCTGATTTGTGCAAACCTTTGTTTTGATTCAAGTCTTGTTGATTCAAAGCGTTCGTGTTGCTTCTGCGTGTCCAGTGAAGGATAAAATGGTCCATGTAGCTCGCAGTGAGTGTTCAGAAGACACTGCTATGTCACCGCAGAGAACACATTTGACAAGCTGAGAGCAACTTAACGAGCACAGGAGATGCTGTTTTACACATTAAAACTGCACGACATCCCGTGACCAATGGTGGGGCGTTGTGATCAGACCACGAAGCACATGACAGCATAATGACAAAACACACTTCGTCAGCTCCTCCGCAGCTTCTCGCCCACTTACAGGACAGCACACTACATTAAACTAACTACAGGTCTTATCAGATATTGAGTTTTCTTTATGTGGATGCAAATGTAAAGGGTTAATGTGCAAGCTTCAAGAAAGAGGAATTTTCTCCTAAATAAAATCACTAAATAATATCCTTATCGGTAACACTTTATTTTGATAGTCCACTTTAGGGAGTTGTGATTTTCGATCTCGCAATTTTGACTTTTTTTATCGCAATTTTGAATTTATATCTCGCAATTCAGACTTTTTTCCCTTATGATTGCACGTTTATATCTCGCAATTCTGACTTCTTTTCTTAGAGTTTTGACATGATAAACTCGAAATTACGAGTTATAAAGTCCAGTTCTGAGGGACAAAAGACTGACTTTTTTTTCTCAGAATTTACTTCTCAAAGTTTATAGTTTTTTCTCAGAGTTTACATCTTGCAATTCTGACCTTATAACACACAATTCTGACTTTTTTTTCTCACAATTCTGACTTTTTTCTCGCAATTGAGTTTATATCTTGCAATTATGACTTTTTTCTCGCAATTGCGAAATATCTCACAATTATGACTTTTTTTCGCAATTGAGTTTTTATCTCGCAATTATGACTTTTTTTCGCAATTGAGTTTATATCTCGCAATTCTGACTTTTGTCTCGTAATTGCGAGATATCTTGCAATTCTGACATTTTTCTCGCAATTGTGAGTTTATATCTTGCAATTATAACTTATTTCTCGCAATTGTGAGTTTATATCTTGCAATTCTGACTTTTTTTCTCGCAATTGTGAGTTTATATCTTGCAATTATAACTTATTTCTCGCAATTGTGAGTTTATATCTTGCAATTCTGACTTTTTTTCTAGCAATTGCGAGTTTATATCTTGCAATTCTGACTTGTTTTCTCGCAATTGTGAGTTTATATCTTGCAATTATAACTTATTTCTCGCAATTGTGAGTTTATATCTAGCAATTCTGACTTTTTTCTTGCAATTGTGAGTTTATATCTTGCAGTTATTACTTTTTTCTCGCAAATGCGAGTTTATATCTTGCAATTCTGACTTTTTTCTCGCAATTGCGAGTTGATTATCTTGCAATTATAACTTATTTCTCGCAATTGTGAGTTTATATCTATGGTCCATGTAGCTCGCAGTGAGTGTTCAGAAGACACTGCTATGTCACCGCAGAGAACACATTTGACAAGCTGAGAGCAACTTAACGAGCACAGGAGATGCTGTTTTACACATTAAAACTGCACGACATCCCGTGACCAATGGTGGGGCGTTGTGATCAGACCACGAAGCACATGACAGCATAATGACAAAACACACTTCGTCAGCTCCTCCGCAGCTTCTCGCCCACTTACAGGACAGCACACTACATTAAACTAACTACAGGTCTTATCAGATATTGAGTTTTCTTTATGTGGATGCAAATGTAAAGGGTTAATGTGCAAGCTTCAAGAAAGAGGAATTTTCTCCTAAATAAAATCACTAAATAATATCCTTATCGGTAACACTTTATTTTGATAGTCCACTTTAGGGAGTTGTGATTTTCGATCTCGCAATTTTGACTTTTTTTATCGCAATTTTGAATTTATATCTCGCAATTCAGACTTTTTTCCCTTATGATTGCACGTTTATATCTCGCAATTCTGACTTCTTTTCTTAGAGTTTTGACATGATAAACTCGAAATTACGAGTTATAAAGTCCAGTTCTGAGGGACAAAAGACTGACTTTTTTTTCTCAGAATTTACTTCTCAAAGTTTATAGTTTTTTCTCAGAGTTTACATCTTGCAATTCTGACCTTATAACACACAATTCTGACTTTTTTTTCTCACAATTCTGACTTTTTTCTCGCAATTGAGTTTATATCTTGCAATTATGACTTTTTTCTCGCAATTGCGAAATATCTCACAATTATGACTTTTTTTCGCAATTGAGTTTTTATCTCGCAATTATGACTTTTTTTCGCAATTGAGTTTATATCTCGCAATTCTGACTTTTGTCTCGTAATTGCGAGATATCTTGCAATTCTGACATTTTTCTCGCAATTGTGAGTTTATATCTTGCAATTATAACTTATTTCTCGCAATTGTGAGTTTATATCTTGCAATTCTGACTTTTTTTCTCGCAATTGTGAGTTTATATCTTGCAATTATAACTTATTTCTCGCAATTGTGAGTTTATATCTTGCAATTCTGACTTTTTTTCTAGCAATTGCGAGTTTATATCTTGCAATTCTGACTTGTTTTCTCGCAATTGTGAGTTTATATCTTGCAATTATAACTTATTTCTCGCAATTGTGAGTTTATATCTAGCAATTCTGACTTTTTTCTTGCAATTGTGAGTTTATATCTTGCAGTTATTACTTTTTTCTCGCAAATGCGAGTTTATATCTTGCAATTCTGACTTTTTTCTCGCAATTGCGAGTTGATATCTCGCAATTCTGACTTTTTTCTCGCAATTGCGAGATCTCGCAATTATGACTTTTTTCTCGCAATTGAGTTTATATCTTACAATTCTGACTTTTTTCTCGCTATTGAGTTTATATCTTGCAGTTATGACTTTTTTCTCGCAATTGCGAGATATCTCGCAATTATGACTTTTTTCTCCCAATTGAGTTTATATCTTGCAATTCTGACTTTTTTCTCACAATTATGAGTTTTTATCTTGCAATTCTGACTTTTTTTTCTTCGATTTTCTGACTTCTCAGAATTGTGAGATATAAACTCGCAATTACGAGTTACAAAGTCCAACTCTGAGGAAAAAAAATACTTTTTATAACTCACAGTTGCTTGTATTTGTATTGGTTGTAGAAACTCGCAATTCTGACTTTTTTTTCTCAGAAAAGGGAGTTTATATCTTGCAATTCTGACTTTATAACATCCAATTGCAACTTTATCTGCGAATACCTCACAAATCTGACAAAAAAGTCAGAATTGCAAGATGTGAATTTACAATTGTGAGGGAAAAAAGTAGTAATTAGCCTACCTTTTTTTTAAAAAATTTATTTTTATTCAGTGGTGGAAACGGGCTTCCATACATTCCACTAGCTATAATTAACTTTCCATCTACATGTCAACTAGCAGTCATTAAAGTATTAGTAGACTGTCTGCTTAATATCTGCTAAAACTGTATTTTAATGGTCCATTATCAGACATTCTACTGAATTTGCAAGTACATGTGAACTAACCCTAAGCTAACAGTCTACTAATACTCTAATGAGAGTTAGCTAATATGTAGTAGCAATGTTACTTATAATTAGTAGAATGTCTACCAGAAGTTAAACACATTGTCAAAAGTTATCAAGAGAAATGTTCAAGCAAAAAGTGCAAGAAAAGTTGGCAGGAACTATAACACTGCTTCAAAGTAGATTAAATATGTTTATAATTGTAGATAAACAAAACATTTTAGTCAACATGTAAATTTGATTAAACATTTTATTGAATCGTGAAAGAGCTCTGGCTGAGAAGTGTTCACTTTAGTCAGTAACCTTGGCAATGTTTCTGTCAAACAAGACACGTTATTAATTTGTTCACTCCTAATGGTTTATGGAAACACAATGTGTGTCAGCCGCTGCTTACATCTGCAATTCACAACAAAAGGCACAAGTTTTTCTGCTAGTTCTGTGGCTTAGAAATGTGGTGACTATAGATCTAAATTATTTATTTGCACTGTAATAATAGATATATCATTATTGTTGGATATAGTGCTTGAAAAGACTATGAATGTTAACAAATATTATGAATGTTAATCAAACTCCAGGATCCTGCCACTGACGTTGTCACGCATCACTTCACATTTGATGAAAACCCTCACTGTGACGCTCGATGTATTCTGAGTTCACTTTAATTGAACAAGATTACAGTCCTGAAGAGAAGCAGCAGAATCACTCACACATTTATATTGCACCGTGAGTGTCAGAAACACACACACCCATCCATCACTGTTCATTCCCACTCAGAACTCACAAATCATCAGAAAGTGAGGCTCACCGTAGGGGTGGCGATATACACTGTAAACCGGTAGAAATTTGGACTATGGTCTCCATCTCTCACGTGACGTTTACTTTCTGTGCAGTTATTTGAATGCGTTTTTAAGCATTGTGGTTTAAAAACAAGTGATTTAAAATGGCTCGAGTGCAAGTAATGGGGTGATGCGGCCATGACGGGCAGTGGAGTAAACTTATACTACAGTTACCACACCTCAAGACATTGTTCAGATGATGTATTTCAAGACATTGGTCAAGTTTTGTCCTTAAAACTCTGTGTGTAAGACTAATTTCTTACGCATCTCATCCCATGCCTCCGGTGCTAATTCAAAATGTCCTTTTAGACCTAGTAATGGAGGCCGTTGAGAGCAGACTAATGCAGTTAGTTTCTGTGCAAGTGCGTGTCTGTGCTGTATGTGTGTGCATTTGTAAGGGAGAGAGAGCAGTGTAAAAAAAACAGCTTTCCGTACATTATAAAACATAATTTTATGGCCAAAACATGGTAATATTTATTTGCTTGGTCGTTTTGGTTCTTTTGCTACAGTAAGCTTGTACCCAGATAGCATGCGGATGTGGGCCACTTAAGGCAATGATATGGCACTGCTGGCCTTCTTATGTCCCGGACAAAATGGATGTAAGCCTGAAGAGGCCCATATGTAAAACAGCAAAAATAGCCAAAATGTATCAAATCACATGTGGGCCTCTGTAGGTAAAGATGCGGTGTTGATGGCAATGTGTAATCTGAATGTGACCCTAAAGTGGCCCATGTGGTAAACAGAGATTATGGCCCAAATAGTGCCAACCAAATGTGGGCCACCTTTGGCAAAAATGTGACATTGTCGACAAAGGCTAATCAGGGTGTAAACCAAATGTGGCCCAGGTACATTAAAACATATCTAGGCCAGTTTTGGCAAAGATATGGCACTGTGAGCATAATGTAGCTGTGAGCCTAAAGTGGCCCACATATGATGCCACAAATGTGGCCCAATTATCCTCAAACGTATCTGGGCCAGTTTTGGTAAAGATATGGCACAGTAAGCACTGGCTAATGTGGCTGTGAGTCTAAAGTGGCCCACATATGATGCCACAAATGTGGCTCAGTTATCCTAAAATGTATCTGGGCCAGTTTTGGCAAAGATATGGCATGGTAAGCACTGGCTAATGTGGCTGTGAGCTTAAAGTGACCATTATAATGATGCCACAAATGTTGCCCAGGTATGTTAAAACATATTGGGCCAGTTTTGGCAAAGATATGGCTCAGTGAGAATTGGTTAATGTGGATGTGAACCTAAAGTGGCCCTTATATGATGCCGCAAATGTGACCCAGTTATCCTCAAACATATTTGGGCCAGTTTTGGCAAAGATATGGCACAGTGAGCACTGGCTAATGTGGCTGTGAGCCTAAAGTGGCCCGCATTTGATGCCACAAATGTGGCCCAGTTATTAAAACTGTATCTGGGCCAATTTTGGGAAAGATATGGCATGGTAAACACTGGCTTATCTTGCTCTGAGCCTAAAGTGGCCCGCATATGATGCCACAAATGTGGCTCAGTTTTTCTAAAACGTATCTGGGCCAGTTTTGGCAAAGATATGGCATGGTAAGCACTGGCTAATGTGGCTGTGAGCTTAAAGTGACCTTTACATGATGCCACAAATGTTGCCCAGGTGTGTTAAAACATATCTGGGCCAGTTTTGGCAAAGATATGGCTCAGTGAGAATTGGTTAATGTGGATGTGAACCTAAAGTGGCCCTTATATGATGCCGCAAATGTGGCCCAGTTATCCTCAAACATATTTGGGCCAGTTTTGGCAAAGATATGGCACAGTGAGCACTGGCTAATGTGGCTGTGAGCCTAAAGTGGCCCGCATATGATGCCACAAATGTGGCTCAGTTTTTCTAAAACGTATCTGGGCCAGTTTTGGCAAAGATATGGCATGGTAAGCACTGGCTAATGTGGCTGTGAGCTTAAAGTGACCTTTACATGATGCCACAAATGTTGCCCAGGTGTGTTAAAACATATCTGGGCCAGTTTTGGCAAAGATATGGCTCAGTGAGAATTGGTTAATGTGGATGTGAACCTAAAGTGGCCCTTATATGATGCCGCAAATGTGGCCCAGTTATCCTAAAACATATTTGGGCCAGTTTTGGCAAGGACATGGCACAGTGAGCACTGGCTAATGTGGCTGTGAGCCTAAAGTGGCCCGCATATGATGCCACAAATGTGGCACAGTTAACCTAAACCGTATCTGGGCCAGCTTTGGCAAAGATGTGGCACAGTGAGCACTGGCTAATGTGGCTGTGAGCCTAAAGTGGCCCTGATATGATGCCGCAAATGTGGCCCGCATATAAAAAGACAAATATTTCCCAAATAATTAATAACAATGTGGCAAATATATGGCACAGTCAGCATTGGCTAATCAGTGTGTAAGTGAACTTGTCCCACATTTGACATGGCAAATATGCCCCATATATTATAAAACAGATGAGGACCACTTCTGGTTGTAACACTTGACAAGTGAGGCCACTTCTTGTATGTAACACTTGACACTGGCTAATTGAAATGGAAGCTTGACATTGTAAATATAGCCTAATAGAATTTGGCTACTTTTAGTAGGATGCAGTACAGTTAACCGATGCAGGGTGATCTGGATTTGAGTCTTAAGAAGGCTACATATGCAGCAATTTATTTTTTGAAACATACTTTTAATGGCAGTTTTTTTAATATATGTACTGTGCAGCATAAAAACAGAAGTGCACTATAATGATTGTACTCTTACGGTCACGGTTTCTGTTAATTTTGACTTTGTTTTCCTTTTTGCACGTTTCCCTTGTTGTGTTGATTGTATTATTCTGTTCAGGTGTGCCTAGTTAATTATCCTTGTTTGGTCCGAGTACTTAAGTTCCTGTATGTTCACTTTGAGTTTGTCTGGTCTTATGTCTACATGTCTTAAATGTTGCTGTGCTACATTGTGTTTGGATTGACCCTTGTTGGATTGAAGGCTTATGAGATATATATACAGTGTTGGGGGTAATATATTACAAGTAACGCGAGTTCTATTTATCTGTATCATTTTAATTGGGTCGGGATGACTTTATCAAGTAGGACATATTTCTGGGACTTATTTGAACATTTATGGAGTACATTTTTAAATTTCTCTTTATAATGTTGAGTATTGTTGATGCATAACTCACTTAAGGCTTAGTGTGGCCCAGATAATGTATATTTATGGTTTATTTAGTTCATTATTAGCTAAAATGTGGCCTGCTTGTGGACCAGTGCCAAAATGCCACCATTCCATGCAGCATGTGGGCCACATGAGGAATGTGGGGAAGACCAGGGTTAGAATATATATCAACTGTGGCCCACATTAGGGCCAGTTTTGGTTTATTTGGTTGGCTTACATGCAGCAATGCTAAGGCTTACTTGAGGCCCAAATCTGGCAAACAGAACTGGACTGCCCAAATGCCATTATATGACAGTATGTGGGCTGGAGCAAGGTGTTGGATCTGGGCCAGAATTAAAATAAATGTGGCCCAGATTGGGGCTAGTTCAACTTTTATTTATTTATTGTCATGGCTGACATGCAGCTTTCCTATGGCTTGCTTGTGGCCCAAATATGGCAAACAGGAGTGGACCACACAAATGCCATCATTCTACATAGTATGTGGGCCGGAGATCTGGGCGGGACCTGGGCCAGAAATAAAATCAATGTGGCCCAGATTTGGGCCAGTTCTGCTTTATTTGATTTATTCATGGATGACATTGGGCCTTCTTTTGGCTTGCTTGTGGCCCAAATCTAGCCAACAGGAGCAGACCGCCCAATTGCCATCATTCCATGCGGTATGTGGGTCAGATGAAAGTGTCAGGTGTGGGCCTGATCTGGGCCTCAGGAATTTTGATATCTGGGTAAGGACCTTTGAAATAATTGAAATCATTTGGTGAAGTGATATGGACATGCAATGCAGTCAAGACCTGCCTGGAATTACTTTTGCCCTTGCATTTCCCTGAAAATAATTGCACACCTTAGAATGTTTGTCAGCCAATCAGATTCAAGCATTCAACAGCCCTATAGTATAAACAAACTTATGTGACAAAATGCCTGTTTTTGCAAGTGTCCTCGTAAAATGCTGTGGGCCTATTTTTCTGCCGCAGGTCCTGGACATCTTGTTCAGATAGATGGCATCATGGATTCTATCAAATACCAACAGATAAAAAATCAAAACCTGGTTGTCCCTGCTAGAAATCTTATAATGGGCCATGGTTGGATCATCCATCAAGACAATGATCCAAAATCAACAAAAACATGGGTCACTGAGCACAAAATGAAGCTTCTGCCATGGCCGTCCCGGTCTTCCGACCTGAACCCTATAGAAAATGAGTTGGGTGAACTGAAGAGGAGAAGCACCAACATGGACCTCGGCATTTGAAGGATCTGGAGAGATTCTGGATGGAAGAATGGTCTCTGATCTCCAGCCTCATCAGGCATTATAGAGTAGACTCAGAGCTGTTATCTTGGCAAATGGAGGTTGCAAAAAGTATAGAATAAAAGAGTTCCAAATTGTGGCCATTGTGTATATTTATCTCAACTCAACTTTATTTATATAGCACCACTAAAAACAACAATTGTTGACCAAGGTGCTGTGCAATACATCAAATATCATCAACATTAACACCATGTACAGCATGAATTACAGCACAGAAAAGATCAGACAGAGCTCAATTCAACTACAATTAAAAGCAAGAGAAAAAAGATGGGTTTTGAGTTTTGCTTTTAACTCCTGCAGTGTAGAGGCAGTTCTAATAAAAATCAGTAGGCTGTTCCAGAGTTTCGGTGCGGCAACGGCAAAGGCTCGGTCTCCCCTCGATTTCAATCTTGCCCGAGGAACGTTTAATAGTCTCTGGTTGGATGACCTAAGAGACCTTCCAGGATTGTGAACAGATAATAAATCGGAGCTATATACAGGATCTAACCCATTCACAGCTTTAAAAACCAGCAACAGGACTTTTAATCCCCTGCCGATTAAGGGATGCTTGATTAATACCCATATAAAGGAAATTACAATAATGAAGCCTCATTGAAATAAAATCATGAATAACTCTTTCAAAGTCCTTAAAAGAAAAAAATGAGGGATGCACCGATACCACTTTTTCCAGTACTCGCCCGATACCGATACTTTTATTTTTGGTACTTGCCGATACCGAGTACAGATACCAATATTTTTATTGCATTTGTAAAATTTTTTAAATATTGGGTACAGAAACCAAAAGAGTATGTATAATGTTAATTGGTTAACTAACAGTCAAGCCTTGATACAGTCAAGCCAAAATGTATTCAGACACCTTCAACATTCCTCACATTATCACAGTTTATTCGCTATAGTTTAGAAAATGGTAATAAAATATGACAAGAACTCAGAGTTAAACTGTGTCAGAACAAATTCAGCTTGATAATGTTAGATAACTTTGATAGAAAGGTATGTAATAGATTACAATCAACCAAAACGGCTCAGTTCTGTAATCACGCGCTTTGCTGTAATAATGCAGGGAACCACTCGTTATAAATCTCCTAACTTATATTTTCAGAAATAGAAATCGCGTTTTTTCATCTGAAACGTGCTGCGATTTATAGTCCAAAGCCACTCATATAATGCAGAAACACTCAAGCTAGCAAAACACGCGCAACGCATGCAGGTATTTGTACTGATGTAGAATAGTACAGCCTTGCGCATTTCACACAAGCTGTTAGATTCACTTTCGCCAGAAAGTCGTGTATGCCTAAGGTTGAAAATAAATGATGTTTATAGTGAATGCCCCTATAAAAGGTCTTATTTTTACGATTTAGTTTTAATCCAAATGATGTGTGTGCTAAGTGTGAATATGGCGCTTATCACATTCTGTGTGGTATCGGCGTTTGGTATCGGGGCATTTTTACGAGTACGAGTACGAGTACAGGAGCTCAGTATATACTAAAAAAACGCTAAGACTTTAGATAAGACTCTGAGATGGAAAAAATTGTTTTGATTACTGTACTAATCTGTTTGTCAAATTTGAGAGCACTATCAAAATACACACCCACAATTCTTCACTAGTGGTTTTACACAAGACAAATGGCCATAATTTAAATCAGGGGTGGTAGCAGCTTCTGAAGGTTCAAAAAGTATAATTTCAGTTTTGCCTTTATTGAGGTGAAGAAAATTTTGGGAAATTCAGGCCTTGACATCTGCTAGATAAGCTAACAGAGTATCCAAACCTATGTTATTAGATCCCAGGGGCAGATAGACTTGGATATCATCTGCTTAACAGTGGAAGGATATACCATGTTTCTTAAAGATCAGCCCAAGAGGAAGCATATACAAGGAGAATAAAATCAGAGCGAGAATAGAGCCTTGAGGGACACCGCCCATAAGAGGAGCTGCATCCGAAGTAAATTCACCAACACTAACAGAGAACCTTCTATTATTGAAATAGGATTGAAATCATTTGAGAACATTTTCCTAAATGCCCACCCAGCGCTCCAAACAAGAGATCAGAACAGAGTGGTCAATTGTATCAAATGCCGCCCTCAGATCTAACAGCACTTACACAGCAGACTTGCCAGAATTGAGAGTCAGTCAAATATAATTTAGAACTTTTACCAGTGCTGTTTCTGTGGAATGGTTTTCCCCAAAACCCGATTGGAGCACCTCAAAAATATTGTTATTAAGCAGAAAGCTCTGTAGTTGGTAAAACACTATTTTCTCTAAAATGTTAGACATAAAAGAAAGATTTGAGACTGGCCTAAAATTAGTCAGCACTGTCGGATTACACATTTTAAGAAGTGGATGGACAATGGCGTGCTTCATGTCATCTGGTACCGTTGCCGTTTCAAAGCAGCTGTTCATAATCTTTAGAACAGTAGGTCCAATCACCTCAAAAATTTGTTTAAAAAATCATGGAGGAAGAATCGTGTCATAGAGGGATCCAGAAAGTTTAAGCTGGCTTACAATATCTTGTAAAGCAGGCAAGAGAATTTTTTTCTAATAATATAAGCTTTTATTATCCCTTTTTATCAATTTAACACATTCTTGCTGAATAAAAGCATTAATTTCTTTCGAAAAAATAAAAAATAAATAAAAAATAAAAATTACTGACCACAAAGTGTATATTGTTACAAAATATTTCTATTTTGAATGAATATTGTTCTTTTAACTTTTTATTCATCAAAGAATCCTGAAAGAAGTATCACAGGTTCCAAAACAATATTAAGCAGCAAAACTGTTTCCAATATTGATAATAAATCAGCATATTGGAATGATTTGTGACCCTGTCTGTGAAATCCTGGCTAAAATCTCAGAATCTAATTATGAGATAATAAGCATCAAAATTTGATTTCAACCAATAATTTCACTAGTTTTTCAATCTTTGACATGGCCTTACTCAGTCAATATTAAAGATATCAAGGTTACATTTTCACAGAATGTTCTTTACATTATGAAGGATGATTTTATGTAAAACATAAAAAAAGACTTTAGCTGGGTTTTCAAAGGCAGAGTCACATTTCTGAACGATCATGTGACACTGAAGACTGGAGTAATTATGCTATAAAATCAGCTTGGATCACAGGAATAAATTATATTTTAAAGTATATTAAAATAGAAAAACGTTATTTTAAATTGCAATAATATTTTACAATATTACTGTTTTTCCTGTATTTCTGATCAAATAAATGCAGCCTTGATGAGCAGAAGAGACTTTAAAAACATTACAAATCTTACTGATCCCAAACTTTTGAACGACAGTGAAAGAGGAAATACTACTTACAGTAAATGTAGAATTGTTCTGTTTTTTTGTTTCACATTTTAATGAACAATGCAAACAAGAGTGCAAAAATTCAACAGATTAAAGTGCCAAAAAAAAAAGAAAAGAAAAGATTTTAACTTTTTCTTTCTTTGCTTCTTAAAGCCAACTCATTATTTCCGTGAGTTCCAAGGATTTATTTGTCATGAAGTACAGTTTTGTAAAATGTTGTAAAATATGGTGTGTTAGTTAAGCAGTTTGCGTTTCATGAGTTCAACAGAGCATCTGTTCCTTGAGTCACTCCACTTGTTTTTCATTATGGAGAATATCCTCTCCACGTTGCCTGTGGTTGATGGATTGCTCAGGATAAATTAGACTAAAGACAGTATGTTTGGAAGATCTGTTGCTTGAAGCACTTTCTTCCACTTTTTAGCTGTGTCTGTATGCTGTCACTGGTCATGCTCTCTCAGCTTCTCCAAAATGAAGTTGGCAGTGACACACACATTGTAAAGTGCATCCATGTCGATTTGTAGCTTTTGAATGAGGTTAAGTGTCTCTGTAACATTCTCCATATCACCAAAGGTAAGTTTCCCAGACTGGAGAATATTTAATTGCCTATATTTTAATTAAAGATATGTCATATGTAACTTTAAGGTACAAGTATGTAACATTTAGTTAGGCTATAATATGTAAACTTTAGGTAATAATGTAGCTACCAATTTAGGGACTATGTACACTTTTGGTACTAATGAGTACTAATTGGTGTGGTTTAGGTACTAATATGTACACTTATGTAATATGCACCCTTTACGGGTAAATAAGGTACAAAGGTATACCTTGGAATTAGCGTTAGGGCAGATCTGGTTTCTCCGGTGAGTAGATCATGATATGAGTAATTTGGTCTCGCTTTAGTTTGGGGACCAATTCTCACTTACTACTGTATTAACTATGACTTTTGCCTCAACAAACTCCTAATTTGCTGCTTATTGATGACCTGCATACATCACCCACAAGATATTCTGCATACATGGCAATGACATTTTGATTAAATAATACAAGACTGAAAATAGTCCCCAGCTAGGTAATATCAAAACTCTTTGGTCATTTTTGAGCGAGACGCTAACGGTCTAATCAGATTCAATGATCTATGCTAAGCTACAGCTAAAAGTGCTGCCGCCAGACCCGGAGATCGACTGAATGGATTCGAAAACGGTAAAACTCAACTGTTAACTCTAGGGGAGTTGGAAAATGAGCCTATTTTCAAAAAATAGTGGCGTGTTCCTTTAAGCGCATCCAGCCAGAGCAAACATTTTTTGATAGGGGAGGAGAAAATATATTGTGCACTCTGAATCTTTAAAATTATATTAAGTACTGCTTACTTTTAAAAATGTATGTACATTTAAATGTGAAAATCTACTTTCATTCAAGTGTGTTTTTAACTTGAGTGACTTTTAAGTAAAATTTTGTGTAATGGGGCAGCGCTACCCAGCTAAACCTTCACTACTAAATACCAATGTGCCAAATCCAGGCCGATACAGTCTATGGAAATGTAATGGTTCATCCATGAAACCTGCAAAGCTGGGGAATGAAAAATGAAATCTGCTGTGAGGCTTTAAAGGCTTTTTCATTCAGCTGCAGTACAGAAATGCCACGGCGCTGTGCTTACAGGTAACAGACGCTGAGACATGATGCTCACGAACACCATTCGGCAGTGGAGAAGTTGATCAAAACGTTCTCTCTGCAGAACTGTAATCGTGTGTGTAATCACATTTACTTGGATGCATGGCTATCTAAACATCACATGTGGCACATGCATGAATGTACACTATTGTCATCTCTGCCAGGATCTTTAGACAGCTATATGTCATCCACGGTGCGGTCTGCCTGCAGTACTCTCTTGATTGAAGATATATGTTTGGACATAGCACTTGCTTTCTCCGTGTGTCATAAGCTTGTGTATCTGGCATGAGTGAAGCCCTCCTACCCACAGCATTGCTCCTCATTATGACACTGTCAGCTGGAACCATCGCCACCGGGACTTCAGGAGCAACACTCGGGAGAAAATACTGCATTTGCGTCACTTGTGTTTGTGTGGGCAAGTGCAGTACAGCTTCCAAACATCACTTCAGCTGGGCCTGTACTGTACATGTGTTACTGCAAGACTTACAAGACAGCTTCTGCTTAATTCATTTCAGCTGTTTCTGTTGCAAAGCCCATAGAAATGCTGTCAATGTACATTATAGGAGTAGTTTAGTTTGCCCAAAAATGAACATTTGCTGGAAATGTACTCACAGTGCGGTCTGCCTGCACTGCCAGTACTCTCTTGATTGAAGATATATGTTTGGACATAGCACTTGCTTTCTCCGTGTGTCA
Organism: Sinocyclocheilus grahami; assembly: GCF_001515645.1. NCBI lineage: Eukaryota > Metazoa > Chordata > Actinopteri > Cypriniformes > Cyprinidae > Sinocyclocheilus > Sinocyclocheilus grahami. The sequence continues at coordinate 430,592 of NW_015505566.1, read as the reverse complement.
TAAGCTTGTGTATCTGGCATGAGTGAAGCCCTCCTACCCACAGCATTGCTCCTCATTATGACACTGTCAGCTGGAACCATCGCCACCGGGACTTCAGGAGCAACACTCGGGAGAAAATACTGCATTTGCGTCACTTGTGTTTGTGTGGGCAAGTGCAGTACAGCTTCCAAACATCACTTCAGCTGGGCCTGTACTGTACATGTGTTACTGCAAGACTTACAAGACAGCTTCTGCTTAATTCATTTCAGCTGTTTCTGTTGCAAAGCCCATAGAAATGCTGTCAATGTACATTATAGGAGTAGTTTAGTTTGCCCAAAAATGAACATTTGCTGGAAATGTACTCACCCTCATACCATCCAAGATGAGTTTGTTTCTTCATGGGAACAGATTTGGAGAAATGTAGCATTCCATCACTTGCTCAGCAATGGATGCTCTGCAGTGAATGGGTGCCGTCAGAATGAGAGTCCAAACAGCTGATAAAAACATCACAATAATCCACACCAGTCCAGTTCATCAATTAACGTCTTGTGAAGTTAAAAGCTGTTTAAAGTTAAAACAACTTAATGGTGGATTTGTTTCTTACACACACAGATTTTCATTTCACAAAACATTAACTGATGGACTGGAGTGTTGTGGATTATTGTGATGTTTTTATCAGCTGTTTGGACTCTCATTCTGACGGCACCCATTCACTGCAGAGCATCCACTGGTGAGCAAGTGATGTGATGCTACTTTTCTACAAATCTGTTCCCATGAAGAAACAAACTCCTCTACATCTTAGGTGGCCTGAGAGTGAATATATTTTAAGCTAAGCTTAATTTTTGAGTGAACTATTAATTTAAATGATGGTAGTTTTCTGTGTGTATCATTGTATACTCGTAAAAATGATGGTTAGTGATTCTGAACAAGCATCAGGCTTCATTTCTTGCCAAAAGGTATTACCAGAGTGACTGTTGAGTCACTTTTAAGACTTTAAACTTGCATACAAAACAATAAAAATTTTATAGGCCATCCAAATCTCATCAAAAATTTGTATAGTCACATATCCACTTTGCAGATCCAAGAAAAAACAGAACATTCTTCCTCACAAGTCAAATACATAACCAGTTCTCTGTCATTAAACTCAGATGATTTACATAATGTTCACTGTTTGTGTGGTATGCAGAAACAATAATGAGCAGTGTGACGCTAAGCTTCTGACATGCAGAAGTTTTTCCACATAGCAGCTCTCAGCCTTTAATTACAAATACATAGTTAATTTTGATTTCTCTCAGAGGAAAGCAACATGACTGTAAACAAGAAATACACAGTCCATTCTGGGCTGTTCACGGGAATCATTATTTAATTTCTTCAATGCATTGCAGAGGCCAAATATTTATTAACTGTGCCTTTAGTGTCTGGCATTAAAAGTGCTGAGTGAGTTGCTGTAAAACTGCACTTCAGATATTACCTGACAGACATTCTCATGTGATTTTTAGATAACTGACACAAAAAGAAAGCTGTGAACTAGAGGGGGGAAATGGACATTACATGCTATTGACAAGCACTGTAATAGAAGAATGGACTTCTCTGTCTCCCCTCAGTGGCCAGACTGTCCACTTCAGAAGATCTGAATCACACAAAAATATCAGAGAGACTTCGATCTTACATTCATGCTTTCTAATGTGTGCAACCTAACCTTTTTGAATGTACGTGTATTTTTAAAAAAACATTTTCCAGTTGAGCTGCTTACAGTAGTTGTTTACATTATTTGCAGACAATATTCCAGTGTATTTATTGAATATCATGTGTTTTATATATTATTCTCTAATTGTTTTGTTATTATATTAAAATTTGTATTATTGTTGTTTATTATTATTATTATTGCTGCTGTTGTTTTTTTATATAAAATAATAATAAAATATAAAAACATTAAATGCTGCTGTTTTCCTGATGAATCAAGCACGCCCATATGCACGCTATCTACACCAATGAGACAAGACGTGTAAACGAGCGACAAAAATAAATAAATAACATAAACTATTATTAACTAACAGATTTCATGTTTTGAAACTCGCTGGAAGCTCGTTCACATGTATGCATGCTCTAATGGGCTGTTCAGCAGGATGGGTTGCACATAATGAGCACAATTTAATAAGTACATTTCTGTATTTCTGCATGGTAATGCGACGTTATTACTAAGCAAACAGGCTCAGGGTGAGATGAGGACTCGAGCAGCAGGAACACCCATCAGCAGCTCCGGATCTGACACTGTGACTGAGGAACTTCAGCAGTTGTGGAGGAGCTGTGAGCTGGAATAAAATCACCCAGCAATGCGGAGAAAGGGATACAAAAGTAACTGTGCGACTGCATCACAGCACAACTTACACGTCCAAGCTGAAAATGAGCAGGACAGCGCAACACCAGTGGGCTTAAAACGGGTAAGTCGACTCTTCATTGTGAATTGTTTGAGTTTGGGCTGGTTTGGAAGGAGTCAGTTCGTATCTGCAGCTCTTTTTTGTTAGTTTCTGTGTGTAAAATCGCAATAGCAGCCGCAGCAGGTAGTGGGTGCGACTCCAAACCTATTATTGCTGGTCCGACGCTCGCGCGTTCTGAGTTCCAAAACGCGTCCTAGTTTGGAAATTCGCTGGGTTTGAATACAAAGCCTTTATTAATGCGTCTCATTACTGCTGTTTTTCTGATTCTCTGTAGCTGAAATTATAACACGGACAATAGGAGTGTGATTTCGGGCAAATCAAGATGTTAGTCAAGATAGATACTATAAAGTTACATAATTAAAAATCAATATTTAATAAAAACATGGCTTCATTTTACCAACACACTAATAAATCCATCTCGTATCAGTCATGCAAAAACAATATGATTATGATCAGATTTTTAAAGCTGCATACTTCAAGCATGATTGTTAAAACACTTACTGAGAGTTTTATGACCTCTTTATAACATTTTCGTATGATTGCATTATATGCTTACCAGATTATTATTTGTACATTCAACTAGCTAGGATTGTCATGAAATTTTTAATGAATATATTGTCATAGACGTCTGTTGTATTGTAAATGACTGTAAGCTATTATTAAAAGTTGAAATGCGTAGATTCCAGTTTTTTTTTCTACACTAAAAAATGCTGGGTTAAAAAGGGACAAACCCAGCTATTGTTTTTTTTTGACCCAGCTATTGGGTTGGGTTGTTTTGACCCAGCTATTGGGTTGGGTTGTTTTGACCCAGCTATTGGGTTGTTTTGACCCAGCTACTGGGTTGTGTTGTTTTGACCCAGCTACTGGGTTGTGTTGTTTTGACCCAGCTATTGGGTTGTTTTGACCCAGCTACTGGGTTGTGTTGTTTTGACCCAGCTACTGGGTTGTGTTGTTTTGACCCAGCTACTGGGTTGTGTTGTTTTGACCCAGCTATTGGGTTGTTTTGACCCAGCTATTGGGTTGTGTTGTTTTGACCCAGCTGTTGGGTTGTTTTGACCCAGCGGTTGTTTTTTTTTGACCCAGCTATTGGGTTGTTTTTACCCAGCTGTTGGGTTGTTTTGACCCAGCGGTTGTTTTTTTTTGAACCAGCTATTGAGTTGTTTTTACCCAGCTGCTGGGTTGTTTTGACCCAGCTATTGGGTCAAAACAACCCAATAGCTGGGTTTGTCCCTTTTTAACCCAGCATTTTTTAGTGTAGAAAAAAAACTTGATACGTTGGTTCAAAGTGTGAAAAAATAAAAAAATGGACAACAGCAACATGTAAGTATGTGTGTGTTTAATACAGGAGAGCATGAGATGATCTGAAAATCTGCTGAGGCATGTGAAAAGAGCACTGACCTCCTATTACAACCTATTAAAGTGACACAATAGCCAATTAACATGTTTATTTTGGTGGATTGGATAGTACAAGTCCTTTGAATATTGGATGACATCTGGGTCGGTTTTAATGGTACATTTATCATTAGGATGAGCTGGTGAAACAACGGTTTCCTGACACTCAGTCTAACACATGACGTAAAGTGCATTTTGTGCAATGGCTATTAACGCTCTTAATGGTCAAAAACTTTAAAAATAATACTATGTTTCATATGTGTCAAAGCCTAGTAGAGCTTACTGAATGGTACTTGTTTGGTTCTGACTGTTGACCTGGGACTGACATACAGTAACATGTACAAATGGCATTTCTATAGATGTACTACTGTACGTGAATCACCCTTGCTGTGTGTTAAAGTGTTCAAAAATAACAAGAAGGATATACTTACTTTTTCATGTCACTTCAAACTTCTCAACACTCCCTTGGTTTTTCTGTCCAACTTCATTCATTAAATCCATTCATAAATAATCCTGAGGAACTGACAGTTTTGTCTGTATTACTGCTGCCGAGAGAAATTACCCCTTCATTAGAAACGAAACAGACCCCAAACCTGTCACAGTTATCCAGCAGAGATTTATTTGAAATGGATCCATTTGTAGAGTCTAAATTGACATTTTAATCAGAGTGTGGTGTGCATATCTTTTTTTTCTTAATTTCTTCTCTAAATTATACATATGACATATTCTGGCCTTGTTGCTTGCAACACTTTGGTAATGGGTTCGATTCCAGGCTAATGCATGAACTGAATTGCACGCCTTGAATGCAATATAAGGCTATCTGAATAAAAGTATATGCCAAATGCATAAATGTAAATGCATATCAATTTCAAATATTAATTTTAGTTCACAAATATCTGTAACAATAATATTAATTGATTGAAATATGATACATTTGGTTTTTATATCAACCTTAATATAAATCAAATTAAATAATATATTTTTTCGTGCCACTTTGAAGTTTATGAGTGTTTTGTTGTGTTAAATTGTTAGGAGGCTATTTAGCGCAACTCAGCATCACTGCAGACATAAAAGAAAAAACTGAGTGGCACAAAAACAATGCACTTATTGTCTTCTGATTTGTTTTACAGTGCAGTAGCATGAATAACGTCACCATCTATTAAGAACAAGCACAAATAGCTCATATTGATTCATGAGTGCCTTTATAAGTCTCTAACTCAAAGTGCCATTGCTGAAATCTTCCCATCAGCACTATTGAATTTCATCTTCCCCGAGAGACACAGCACCGCAGCGCTCATCATCAGCACCATCACTCATACAGGCTCCTGTACGGCAGCCCAACATCTTGCTTTTCATCTCTCAGCGCTCCACAGGACCTGTCTGTCTGTCTACCTGTGCTGGAGCGTTTGTGTGGCTTGTGCTTTAATATGTCTGAACGGAGACCTCCAGCCTCCTGTGTGCTGTTATGAAGTTCACAAAAAGGAAAGCAATGTTACAGGCATCTTGGAATGGATCTGTGCTGATTGCTATGACAGTCTGCAGGGTCTTTTGCCATCGATTCGATAGATCTCAATACAGACCCACAGGACTAAATGAATAGAGTGTAATTAATCGAGCAAACAGTTGTGGGAAAGATCTGACCCACACCGTCGCTTACACTCTTTGCCTTTAGGGAAATTCATTTGCAATCAGACCTCTGCAAATGATTCAGAATGCAGCAGCACATCTTGTTTTCAATGAGCCCAAGAGAGTCCATGTCACACCGCTTCTCATCGCTCTGCACTGGCTTCCAGTTGTGGCTCGCATCAAGTTCAAGACATTGGTGCTTGCCTACAGAACTGCCAAGGGCTCTGCATCCTCCTACCTCCACTCTTTCCTATTCATCTACACCCCCTCCAGAAGCCTGCGGTCGGTAAATGAGCCGCGGCTTGTGGTCCCATCGCAGAGAGGCACAAAATCACTCTAAAGGATGTTTTCTTTCACTGTAACCATGTTGGTGGAATGACCTACCTAACTCCATCCGAACAGCCGGATCCCTCACAGTCTTCAAAAAACAGCTGAAAACTCATGCCTTCCGTGAGCATCTAACTACCTCCAATAATAATAATAAATAAATAAAAATTCTATGCTTTCACTTTTTCTGTTCTCTTATTATCCTCCTGTCCTAGCTTTTTACTATTTTGAACGATGACTGAAACCTTGTATAACGGGCACTTCTCGTGTTTATTGCCATCTTATGATGCATCGCTTGTTGTATTCCTCAACTGTAAGTCGCTTTGGATAAAAGCGTTTGACAAATGAATAAATGTAAATGTAAGTGTTTTCACTTCTCTTGTGCAGGATGCATTATGTGTGCATGTTTGCATTATGCACAAGAATACATCTGTATGTGTAAATATAAATAGGACCTATATATATATATATATACTACTGCACTGTAAAATAAATGTAAAAACAAAGTCAGTCAAAAAAATTTGTACATTCTTCCTCTATATTTGCCCAACACAGTTCGATGTAATGCAAGACTCTTCAAAGAGCACACAACACTAATGCCAGATTAGCCGAAATATACCCAGACCGAAGTAACACTTGCAATAGATGCCGACAATCTCCAGCAAATCACACTCACATGTTCTGGTCTTGTCCAAGACTGACAGAGTTTTGGTCTAAAATATTTTAAACTTTTGAAAAAAATAAAAAACTTTCAAGACACTCCAAACAGACACTCCTTTTACGACTCTATTCGGAATTCCTTTTAAGTCAAATTTGCCTTCAACGACACAATGTTGTCACTTTCACCACACTACTGGCTAGCAGGCTTATTCTCCTGCTCTCCTCATGCGTCCCCTCCTTCATATGATAGATGGATCAAAGACATTCTTTTGTGTTTAAAGCTGGGAAAAAAAATTCAGGTTTCTTTAAAAAGCTTTTATAAAACATGGAAACCTTTGTTGAATTATATTGATACTATTGATCTGTCACTTGAAGATGCAGAAGAGGATTAACAGTTTTTTTTTTTGGGTTTATTTATGTTTTTTTTCCTTTGTACATTTATTGTATCATTTAATAACTACACTTACACTATTATTGTTATTTGCATTTGTTTTTGTTATGTGGTTAAGATAATATGGGTAGAGGGGATGGGGGATTGGGGATTGGGAGGGAGAAAAGCAGAATTGTGGATTACTAATTTTTGTATATATATGATGTTGTATCTGCACAAAATTCCAATAAATATATTTGGGGAAAAAGGAAGTAAACTGTAACCAACAGAGCACTCCGTATTCTGGGAAGTTTGTGTGCATTGGGAATCATATTTTTTCATATAAAGCCAAGGTATCACTCATTTTACATACAGCACACAGTGAAAATGACATGAATATGACAGTGGGCAAATGCATAAAGTGCAGCATAATTTGAAATCACAAATTTAATATTTAAAGCATTCAATTCGCACGGACCGAAAGTCACACAGTGAACACGCGATCATGCAGGTCACATGCACACTTCACAAGATCTCACAACTGGATTCGACTAAGTTTGCAAGGTTTGTGAAATTAAATTTTCATTAGCCATTCAAAGATTTGTTTAAATGATGTAAATGCGTATTTGCTGCATGCTGACGGCAAACGAGAAAGTATTATAATTATATTGATACTATTGATCTGTCACTTGAAGATGCAGAAGAGGATTAACCATTTTTATTTATTTGTTTATTTGTTCTTTTGTTCTTTTCCTTCTTTTTACATTTATTGTATCATTTAATTACTACACTTAATGTTACGTGCACTTGTTTGTGTTGTGTGTTTGGGATGTTAGGGGTGGAGGAGAATGGGGTATTTGTGGGTGGGGGGGGGGGGGGGGGGAAAGGGTGTTT